>NC_092337.1:430787500-431095000 GCF_046630445.1 Rutidosis leptorrhynchoides
TTTCTTCAATCTGATTCACTAGTTTGTGAGCCATTCTACATGCCTGTTGTATGGAGGCGGGCTCGTGTGAACTTATATCTTCTTGGATTCTTTCCGGTAATCCTTTCACAAACGCGTCGATCTTCTCTTCCTCATCTTCGAATGCTCCCGGACACAATAGGCACAATTCTGTGAATCGTCTTTCGTACGTGGTAATATCAAATCCTTGGGTTCATAACCCTCTAAGTTCTGTCTTGAGCTTATTGACCTCGGTTCTGGGACGGTACTTCTCGTTCATCAAGTGCTTGAATGCTGACCACGGTAGTGCGTACGCATCGTCTTGTCCCACTTGCTCTAGATAGGTATTCCACCATGTTAACGCAGAACCTGTGAAGGTATGTGTAGCGTACTTCAGTTTGTCCTCTTCAGTACACTTACTTATGGTAAACACCAATTCGACCTTCTCGGTCCACCGTTTCAATCCGATCGGTCCTTCGGTTCCTTCAAATTCCAAAGGTTTGCAGGCAGTGAATTCTTTGTAGGTGCATCCTATACGATTTTCTGTACTGCTAGATCCAAGGTTATTGTTGGTATGTAGCGCAGCCTGTACTGCGGCTATGTTTGAAGCTAGAAAAGTACGGAATTCCTCTTCATTCATATTCACGGTGTGTCGAGTAGTAGGTGCCATCTCCTTCAAAATAGTCAAATGGAACAAGTTAATCATACAGAATATTAAGAGTAGTTAATAGTATTTCGTAGCATAATATGAACTCATTTATAAAAGCTTTTTCTTCATATTAGCGTTTTATAAGTTTAAATTCGGGTAGTACCTACCCGTTAAGTTCATACTTAGTAGCTAATATACAATTCAACTACTACAATTCTATATGAAAAACTTATTATAATAATATTTCGCGTTCAAACTTTTACACAATATTTTACAAACTTACAATACCGCTTATTTTACATATAGCATGAAATATAGCACACAATAAATTTGATACAAGATGGCTATGAAGATAATTCTAGCTAGTACACAAGTCGTTCAGCAAAGGCAGTAAAGACACGTAATTCATACGTCCAGAAACAAGTCATGCATTCTGGTTTTACTAGGATTACTTCCCATCCTTGGTCTTGTGGAACATAACCGTTATGGCCGTTGATAAGACAACGTGTTGTAACGTCGTCAAAGGGACGAGGGTTACGTAATGTCCAACAGTCCCGTAACAATCTAAAAACCTCATTTCTTACCCTAATTACCGACTCCGTCACTTGTGGGAACGTTTTGTTTAATAGTTGTAGCCCGATGTTCTTGTTCTCACTTTGGTGAGAAGCGAACATTACTAATCCGTAAGCATAACATGCTTCTTTATGTTGCATGTTAGCCGCTTTTTCTAAATCACGAAGTCCAATATTCGGATATATTGAGTCAAAATAATTTCTTAACCCATTGCGTAAAATAGCATTTGGGTTCCCCGCAATATATGCGTCAAAGTAAACACATCGTAACTTATGGATTTCCCAATGTGATATCCCCCATCTTTCGAACGAAAGCCTTTTATAAACCAAGGCATTCTTGGAACGTTCTTCGAATGTCTTACAAACTGATCTCGCCTTAAATAGTTGTGCCGAAGAATTCTGACCGACTCTAGACAAGATTTCCTCAATCATGTCTCCGGGTAGGTCTCTTAAAATATTGGGTTGTCTATCCATTTTGTGTTTTTATACTGTAAAATAGACAAGAGTTAGATTCATAAAAAAAAATACTTATTAATACAAGCAATTTTTACATATATCATAAAGCATAAGCACACTATATTACATATATTACACCACACGAATACAACTATCTTATTCCGACTCGCTTGTTTCTTCTTCTTCGGTTTTGGTTCGTTTTGCCAAGTTTCTAGGGATATATGATGTTCCCCTAATATGAGCCGTCGTTTTCCACATTGGTTTAGAAAAACCTGGTAGTTTAGAGGTTCCCGGGTCATTGTTACAACTTAAGGACTTCGGGGGTTGACGATACATATAAAGTTCATCGGGGTTGGAATTAGATTTCTCTATTTTTATGCCCTTTCCCTTATTATTTTCTTTTGCCTTTTTAAATTCAGTAAATTCAGTTGGGGTAATTTCTATAACATCATCGGAATTCTCGTCGGAATCCGATTCATCGGAGAATTGGTAATCCTCCCAATATTTTGCTTCCTTGGCGGAAACACCATTGACCATAATTAACCTTGGTCGGTTGGTTGAGGATTTTCTTTTACTTAACCGTTTTATTATTTCCCCCACCGATTCTATTTCTTCATCCGGTTCCGATTCTTCTTCCGGTTCCGATTCTTCTTCCGGTTCCGACTCTTCTTCTGGTTCCTCTTCGGGAACTTGTGAATCAGTCCACGAATCATTCCAATTTACATTTGACTCTTCATTATTATTAGGTGAGTCAATGTGACTTGTTCTAGAGGTAGACATCTATCACATAATATCAAACGCGTTAAGAGATTAATATATCACATAATATTCACATGTTAAAAATATATAGTTTCCAACAAAATTTGTTAAGCAATCATTTTTCAAGTAAACACGGTCGAAGTCCAGACTCACTAATGCATCCTAACAAACTCGATACGACACACTAATGCAAAATTCTGGTTCTCTAAAACCAACGCTCGGATACCAACTGAAATGTCCCGTTCTTATTGATTAAAAACGTTCCATATTAATTGATTTCGTTGCGAGGTTTTGACCTCTATATGAGACGTTTTTCAAAGACTGCATTCATTTTTAAAATAAACCATAACCTTTATTTCATAGATAAAGGTTTTAAAAAGCTTTACGTAGATTATCAAATAATGATAATCTAAAATATCCTGTTTACACAAGACCATTACATAATGGTTTACAATACAAATATGTTACAACAAAATAAGTTTCTTGAATGCAGTTTTTACACAATATCATACAAGCATGGACTCCAAATCTCGTCCTTATTTAAGTATGCGACAGCGGAAGCTCTTAATAATCACCTGAGAATAAACATGCTTAAAACGTCAACAAAAATGTTGGTGAGTTATAGGTTTAACCTATATATATCAAATCATAATAATAGACCACAAGATTTCATATTTCAATACACATCCCATACATAGAGATAAAAATCATTCATATGGTGAACACCTGGTAACCGACATTAACAAGATGCATATATAAGAATATCCCCATCATTTCGGGACACCCTTCGGATATGATATAAATTTCGAAGTACTAAAGCATCCGGTACTTTGGATGGGGTTTGTTAGGCCCAATAGATCTATCTTTAGGATTCGCGTCAATTAGGGTGTCTGTTCCCTAATTCTTAGATTACCAGACTTAATAAAAAGGGGCATATTCGATTTCGATAATTCAACCATAGAATGTAGTTTCACGTACTTGTGTCTATTTTGTAAATCATTTATAAAACCTGCATGTATTCTCATCCCAAAAATATTAGATTTTAAAAGTGGGACTATAACTCACTTTCACAGATTTTTACTTCGTCGGGAAGTAATACTTGGCCACTGGTTGATTCACGAACCTATAACAATATATACATATATATCAAAGTATGTTCAAAATATATTTACAACACTTTTAATATATTTTGATGTTTTAAGTTTATTAAGTCAGCTGTCCTCGTTAATAACCTACAACTAGTTGTTCACAGTTAGATGTACATAAATAAATCGATAAATATTATCTTGAATCAATCCACGACCCAGTGTATACGTATCTCAGTATTGATCACAACTCAAATTATATATATTTTGGAATCAACCTCAACCCTGTATAGCTAACTCCAACATTCACATATAGAGTGTCTATGGTTGTTCCGAAATATATATAGATGTGTCGACATGATAGGTCGAAACATTCTCAAGATTACATAATATACAATACAAGTTGATTAAGTTATGGTTGGAATAGATTTGTTACCAATTTTCACGTAGCTAAAATGAGAAAAATTATCCAATCTTGTTTTACCCATAACTTCTTCATTTTAAATCCGTTTTGAGTGAATCAAATTGCTATGGTTTCATATTGAACTCTATTTTATGAATCTAGACAGAAAAAGTATAGGTTTATAGTCGGAAAAATAAGTTACAAGTCGTTTTTGTAAAGGTAGTCATTTCAGTCGAAAGAACGACGTCTAGATGACCATTTTAGAAAACATACTTCCACTTTGAGTTTAACCATAATTTTTGGATATAGTTTCATGTTCATAATAAAAATCATTTTCTCAGAATAACAACTTTTAAATCAAAGTTTATCATAGTTTTTAATTAACTAACCCAAAACAGCCCGCGGTGTTACTACGACGGCGTAAATCCAGTTTTACGGTGTTTTTCGTGTTTCCAGGTTTTAAATCATTAAGTTAGCATATCATATAGATATAGAACATGTGTTTAGTTGATTTTAAAAGTCAAGTTAGAAGGATTAACTTTTATTTGCGAACAAGTTTAGAATTAACTAAACTATGTTCTAGTGATTACAAGTTTAAACCTTCGAATAAGATAGCTTTATATGTATGAATCGAATGATGTTATGAACATCATTACTACCTTAAGTTCCTTGGATAAACCTACTGGAAAAGAGAAAAATGGATCTAGCTTCAACGGATCCTTGGATGGCTCGAAGCTCTTGAAGCAGAATCATGACACGAAAACAAGTTCAAGTAAGATCATCACTTGAAATAAGATTGTTATAGTTATAGAAATTGAACCAAAGTTTGAATATGATTATTACCTTGTATTAGAATGATAACCTACTGTAAGAAACAAAGATTTCTTGAGGTTGGATGATCACCTTACAAGATTGAAAGTGAGCTAGCAAACTTGAAAGTATTCTTAATTTTATGTAACTAGAACTTGTAGAATTTATGAAGAACACTTAGAACTTGAAGATAGAACTTGAGAGAGATCAATTAGATGAATAAAATTAAAGAATGAAAGTGTTTGTAGGTGTTTTTGGTCGTTGGTGTATGGATTAGATATAAAGGATATGTAATTTTGTTTTCATGTAAATAAGTCATGAATGATTACTCATATTTTTGTAATTTTATGAGATATTTCATGCTAGTTGCCAAATGATGGTTCTCACATGTGTTAGGTGACTCACATGGGCTACTAAGAGCTGATCATTGGAGTGTATATACCAATAGTACATACATCTAAAAGCTGTGTATTGTACGAGTACGAATACGGGTGCATACGAGTAGAATTGTTGATGAAACTGAACGAGGATGTAATTGTAAGCATTTTTGTTAAGTAGAAGTATTTTGATAAGTATATTGAAGTCTTTCAAAAGTGTATAAATACATATTAAAACACTACATGTATATACATTTTAACTGAGTCGTTAAGTCATCGTTAGTCGTTACATGTAAGTGTTGTTTTGAAACCTTTAGGTTAACGATCTTGTTAAATGTTGTTAACCCAATGTTTATAATATCAAATGAGATTTTAAATTATTATATTATCATGATATTATCATGTATGAATATCTCTTAATATGATATATATACATTAAATGTCTTTACAACGATAATCGTTACATATATGTCTCGTTTAAAAATCATTAAGTTAGTAGTCTTGTTTTTACATATGTAGTTCATTGTTAATATACTTAATGATATGTGTACTTATCATAGTATCATGTTAACTATATATATATCCATATATATGTCATCATATAGTTTTTACAAGTTTTAACGTTCGTGAATCACCGGTCAACTTGGGTGGTCAATTGTCTATATGAAACATATTTCAATTAATCAAGTCTTAACAAGTTTGATTGCTTAACATGTTGAAAACATTTAATCATGTAAATATCAATCTCAATTGATATATATAAACATGGAAAAGTTCGGGTCACTACAAATCAAGGTTGCAAAAGACGCGAGACGGGGTCGAGACGGTCGGGTCCTAAAAGGGTCGAGACGGTCGAGACGGGGTCGAGACGGAGGTCTAGACGGATGTTGACTAACGTTGACTTTTAAATAAAAATGTTATATATTATATATATATTGTACATTACATTATTCCAAACATAAGCATTTCACACATGTTTAAATACTTCAACATTTCAAACATAAAAAAAGAAACCCTAAGTAACAGCACAACGTTTAATATTAAAAAAAAAAAACAAATTTGAAAAAAATCAGAAAAACCCGTTTTTTCCCCGTCTCGGACCGTGTTTGACCGTCTTTTGACCGTTTTTTTGGCCGATTTCCGTTTTTTCAAAAGTTTTACGTATAAACGGGACGGGGCACTCCAAAATCCGTCTACACCCCCGTCTACACCCCCGTTTTTTCTGTTTTTTACAACACTGCTACAAATATGACGCGTGTCCCATTATTATTTCAGTTTTACTCGGCCATCAATCTTGAATTCGAATTCCATAGATAACCCCTTTCAATCAGTTTTTAGGGTTTCACTTTTTTAACCGCTCAATAACCTCCACTTCACATCTTCCTCTCATACAATATGTTTATCCGTCAGATTCATTATCATCTTCATCATAGAAAACACAACCGCCCTCAAACCTCCTGAACTCGCTTCATTTTGAACTCGATTAATGTAAAATTGATAACAATCGGATGATGAATCGGATAATAGACGACCGAATCAGCAATATAAATTTTGGATTGTAATTGTGAAATCAATCAGTGTTTCTTATGTGAAGCCTCAATATATTGATTGAAGCATTAACGAGTTGCAACAACACGATATGTAACCAGGTTTGTTAATTTTCATTACGAATTCGAATTTTTCTAACTATTCGACAAGTTTGTTGATTTACTAAATTTTGATTTTTTTTGTGAACGGGTTTTTAATTTGACCAAATTTAATTTTTTCAAAATTTTCTTATATCGATTTCTAAGTTATCTCAGTAGATTAACCCTGTTTCAAATTTTCTACGTATCAACGCAATGATATAAACAGGTATGATGTACCCGCTCTTCAGTGCACTATATTAAAAAAACTTGCGAAAAATGCAAGTGTTGTCAATGGTAACAAATATAAGGAGCAATTATTCTTTTTTCGTCATGCTGCTCTTTTGTATTTTCACCTATTTCAGGTTTGTATGGCACCAGAATTTTTGACCTTTTTATATAGTTGTAGATATTTGTGTTAAATTACAGATTATTTCTTTTTCAGCTTAGCTCGGACTGCTGGTGCTCCGGTGTTTTGAACGTTCTTTGTTTGTTCGTTTGTTTGCGCTGGTAACAAAATCTTATTCTCTACATGGTTTTTGAAATAGATAGTGTGCTGCTTTTTGCTTACATTTTTGTAGTTACCATTGTGAATTAATGTGACTACGTGTTGATGTCGATGTTGACTTTGGTTAGACTTATGTTTGTTGGTTATTAGTTTTAGTTGATGTTAGTATTAGTACCCTATTTGCTTTTGTTGTTGGTGTACGTGTTCTTTGTTGGCGTGCAACATGAGTGGTAGGAAGAAACAGGGGAAGGTTTATGTAGGTGAGTGTTCTACTCTGTTAGTGATAACGGGTGTACCCGAAGTATGTTTGTCCGGTTCTATGTTGGAGAGGCAACTTCAATTCATTACAATTTATAATAAATCATTCAATCTATATCATACAATCACGTGATTATGTTATAAATCGTTTACATATTCTTGACGAATAGTATAGTCAATTAGTTGAGAGTAAGTGATTTCTTACCGTAATTTAGCAAGATGTAGCAATCTGTAATCAAACTATTTCCTTATGAGATGGTCAAAAATACTGTTTTATCTTTAAAAAAATTTGTTACTTTTACTTCATGTCTCTTCATGATTAACCTTCTGAAGATAAGTTAGGGTTGATGCCTAGCAGATTCAAAGTATTTATTACATATAATGTATATTTTGTGTGTGTGTGTGTGTGTGTGTGTGTCATACAGATACAACAAACAAGATAAAAGAAAGAAGGGAAAAAGTAAAATTCTATAAATTGTTGGAGTTGGGGTTGAACTGCACGTCAGGTGTTTAAACCCATCAATATGCCAACTGATGTACACACAATTTCTTATCAGTTGGTACACATAATTTCATTTTTAATGTATATACATAGAAGCTACCTTTATTCTTATCAGTTGGTAGTATAGTATTTTTTGGACTAGAATGTGTGGTTGACTAAAGGAATGCAATTGATCAATCATAAGAGACTAAGGTTTTAATTTTTAACGAAGGGTTCTATGAATGTGTCACAAATTAGTTAGTGTTTCCTGTGTTCTAAATACTGGCATGTTCTACCACTTGATATATGACAACATTTTTTTACGCTAATGAATCTGTGTAATCACATACATGTTTAAACTATATGATAACATACGGGAGCGCCATACAAGGCCTAATCACAACCATCGTACGAATCGATGGTAAAAATCAGTACTGATAGTTGTCACTTCATGCCTGGTTCGAAAATATGGAGGTACTTTACCAACGGACTTTCTGAATTTGTTGTGACTTCATGCACTTTAAGAACGGGTCGAATGTACGTCTCAATTCTTACATTTAATGTCACTTTAAGAACGGGTCGAAAGCGGTTTGTGGTTAGAATGGGTCAAAAGCAGTTTCGGGTTAAAATGGGTCAAAATTAGTTCAGATTTAAATGGGTCAAAATTAGTTCAGCTTGAAATGGGTCAAAAGTTCTTTAGGGTTATAGTGGGTTAACAGCTGTTTTGCTCGATCAAGTGTTTGTTACTACTTAAGTACATATTCAATTACATGTTTCCATGTTGGTTCTCAATCTATAATTTCTCTCATTATTATTTCAACTCATTACTTTTATGTTACAGTAGTGTTTTATAGGTGGGGTGATTTATTTCACTACTTTTATTTTAATATGGTAGCTGGATAAACCAACAACCGAGATATGAGGAGTCGAAGCATGGACCACATTCTTATGAAGAACCAGGTGCACCCGAAAAATTCATTATATATCATCATTATATTCATTATATTCATTATATTGCTTTTTTTATGAGAATCGAACGACTATGAACCCCGTCCTTTAATGTCAGTGTTTAAATTGCAGGTTCAATGGAACAACATTGTTGGAGCAGTCAAGACCAATTTCGCATGATATGATCCGTCAATGTTGCCCAATTTTGGTGTAAATCGTGAGGTAAGCTCTGTTTAGATTTTGTATAACCAACATTTGTGTTGTGGTTTGATGTTTATAAGCTTATGTTTGAGGTATACGAATGTGTTGATTGAATGATGATTTGTTTTTGCCCACTAAGTGCTTGATTAAACGCTTGAAAGAATATATGAAAGTTGCAGTTATGATTGAACTAATATCGTGTTAGTTTTAAATTTTATGCTTGAAATAATATGATTTTTATTATATCATGTTTCAGGAACAAGTTGAAGAATTCTGCACATCATGTATGGTAATTTCACTCTTTAGTTGTAATTTAAGTTTTTGATTTGAGTACTTTTTTTTTTGCGTTTCTTATTTTAAGCAGTTTGTAGTATCTCATTATTTGTTTTGTTGTTGTTTGCACGGTTGCAGTGGAATTTCTGAGTGTTTTTGTAGTAAATGTATTCTATAGCGTTTTTGTTTCATATTTTCATTTTGTATCAAAGGAAATTCAATCTCTTTGGTATTGTTTGAGAGTACTGTTTGAAGTTCTGACTAGAAACATTGTTGTGATCATGCCAATAAATGTGGGGTTCAATGATATTAAGTTTTATGCAAACAAAAATATTGTGTCATGGTCTTAGTCAACACACGGTTCAATCTTTGATTAAACAAATTTTAAAAATGTATAATCTGCTTGGTATTTTTGCTAGATACTATATATCCCTCATGAACTAATCAAGAATTTACTTGTGATTAAGCTTTTCAGGCTAATACTTAAATTTCAAAACACATATCACACCCAATACAGCTCTTTGTGAGCAGGTATAAAATGACATCATATTTTGTTTTATCGTTTTACCACTATTATTGTGTCACCATTTTTGTTTATGTTTTCATCATGTTGTGCATTATACTTATTATTAACCTTTTCTTAACTGCAGATTCAAATACTAAATTCTCATGGATGTGAGCTTATCTTGGTTTCCTCAGGTGCTGTTGGTGCTGGTCGACAACGGCTTCGGTACAGGAAATCAGTCCACATCAGGTACTCACCTGATATAACCGCAACATGAACTCTAATTCGAGCATTTTTCTGCCAAAATAAAAATATTTATCACAAAGTGTCTCTACTAAATGTTCATATTTTCATCTCATCTATAATGTTCGTGAACAAAGTTTTTTCAAAAAATGAAAAAAAAAAAGTTTTTGCTTCCCCCCGATTGGTTACTTCCCTCTTGATCTTGCCACTATATATATATATATATATATATATATATATATATATATATATATATATATATATATATATATATATATATATATAGGGACAGGATCAATGGGGAAGTAACCAATCGGGGGGAAGCGGGGGGAAGCAAAAAAAAAAAATTCGTTTTTTGAAAAAACTTTGTTCACGAACATTATAGATTGGATGAAAATAAGAACATTTAGAAAAGACACTTCGTGATGAATATTATTATTTTGGCGGGAAAAAGATCGACAAAAATAACTTTCAAGATAATATTGTTCGTGAAGAATGTTAACGTTTTTTTTCTTCATGTTTTGTGAAGTAAAATTTAGCCCGATTTAGAGTTTAGGGTTTAAGGGTTAGTGTTTTGGGTTTATTCCATAAACCCAAAACACCAAACTCTAAACCCTAAACTCTAAACCGTTCTAAAAACTCAATCTAAATCCTAAATCTAAACCCTAAATCTAAACCCTAAACCCTAAATTTCTAAACCCTAATATCTAAACCCTATAAACCCTAATATCTAAACCCTAATGTCTAAAACCTCAACATACGCTCGAAAAACACGATAATTGTTATATATTACTTCTTCGAGCGTTTTTCCGCCAAAATAATAACATTCATCACGAAGTGTCTTTTCTAAATGTTCTTATTTTCATCCAATCTATAATGTTCGTGAACAAAGTTTTTTCAAAAAACGTAAAAAAAAAAAAATTGCTTCCCCCCGATTGGTTACTTCCCTCTTGATCCTACCAATATATATATATATATATATATATATATATATATATATATATATATATATATATATATATATATATATATATATATATATATATGGAGAGGATCCAATAAGAACTCAAATTGAGTGGAACTCTGAGAACTCCAATTAAAGCAAAAAAACACGCGAGCGAGCAAAAACAAGGGGAGTTGAGCAAAAAAACATGCGGACGAAGAAAAAACACCAGGTGGGCGAACAAAAAAGCAGGCGGGCGAACAAAATTTTTATCACATGTTCTACATTTTTTGTGTGGTTCTACAAAATTGTAGAACGAAAATGCGTTCGAATTGGGGCAAAATTCAGGCGGGCGAAAAAAAGTTCGGGCGGGCGAACAAAGAATCAGGCGGACGAACAAAAAATCGGGCGGGCGAACAAAAAAAAAAGGTATTCGAGCAAAAACAACATGTTCTATAAAATTGTAGAACATGCATTCAAATTTTTTGTTCGTCCACCCCTATATTTTGTTCGGCCGCGTGAATTTTCGTTCGTCCGCTTATTTTTATGCTCGCCCGCGTGAATTCTCAAGGTTTCACACAAAAGAAGGTTCTCATTTATATATATATATATATATATATATATATATATATATATATATATATATATATATATATATATACTACTGAAATGACCCGTTGAACCACGAGTTTGTTTAAAAGAAACAGTTTAATGATATGTTTTAGGTATTAAGTGAACGTAAATGCTAAAGTTTATAATTTAATAACCCGTGAAACCACAGAGTCCGACTAAGAAACTCTTCAGCAGAACATTTCATCAAACACCTAAAATGCATATTAAACAATCTACATCCAATCATAAGAGATAATATTGGTTGTTATTTTATTTTAAAAATGTAAATTAAAATATAAATCTAAACTCTAAACCGTTCGTGTAAAAAAACTCATTCTAAACCCTAAATTTAAACCCTAAGCCCTAAAATTTAAACCATAAAATTCTAAATATAAACCCTAAATTTAAACCCTAAACTCAATTTGATAAAAAATGGTGTAGAACAGGTGTAGAACAACATGTTCTACATGTTGTTCTACATAATATGTAGAACCAAGCCTAATGCATCAAAATGAAAAATTGTTCGACCAAGCCTATATTTGTTCGGTCGCCAAATTTTGTTGCTCGACTAAGTGGTTCTCAAGGTTCTCATTTTCAAAATGGTTCTTATTTTATCCCTCTACTATATATAATATTAGAAAACGCTATCTAGCAAGGCGTTAAAGAAGAAATTACAACGGAGATAGAAGTCATAGATTCCAATTAGAAACTATATGGCCCATATTCTTAAACAATCTGAACGAAAAAACCCTAATTACATCAAAAGAATTAAATCTACTATAAAATGGTTCGTTAAACACGATGCCGTTAAAAATACGCCACAGAACTCAGTAAAGAGTCCGACAATAGGCAATAGCAACTATTATATTCTTGGTTGTAGTAGCAAACTGGGACGACACGATCCAACTATCAAATTCTTCCCAAGATGAGAAAGTAGGCATACCGCAATTCACCCATATACGAGTCTTCTGCCAAATATCGGCCGATACCAAAAAATAAATGACCCCTCATTCTACTCCGTTGTTGCAAACCGTGCAAACGGTAGATTTGATCTCTAATCCTCTTGCGGAACGATCCCAACGAGGTAGAGAATCCAGCTTTAAACGCCACAAAAAAATATTAATCTTTCGAGGTAAGAATTTGTACCATATAGTTTTACAATCGAAGACAAGAGAAGGACTCTATCCATATAATCACGCGCTGATTTCACATAAAAAAAATGCTCTGCATTAGGAGAATACACCCATCTGTCGTCTTGGTCACGAAGTACAAATACGCAATGTATTAGAATTTATTCTAGCGAAAAGAACAAAATTGTTAACTGAGATTATATTAAGTTATTTTTAAAAAAAAACAAAACAATATATTATTCATTTACATCTTTTTCACAAACAAATATGCATGAATTATGAGATTCAAAACATGTATTTTACAAAAAGATGAAAGAAGACTTATGATTTAGTGACTTTAAGTCATGTTTTATTCTTATGTAAATTCGCATATGAAGTATAGACGGGAGTTCAAGCTTGGTGGTCAATAAATGAGGCAAATAATGTAAGTGTGGCTACAGCATTCAATGGTAATCATCCAGGCCTAACAAGTGCTCAAGGCCAACTTATTTTTGCAAACTACCGAATGGGTGATTGGATACTCAATTTGGAAAAATCGAAAGTCATGCGCTTTTGGTAATAATCGACTTAATTGTGCTTCGTTAGTAAATGATATTCAGATTAAAAGTTTCGAGTGTTAGACGATAATAGGACCCGAGTCCATATGTGGGCTTAGGTTCCATTAGGGTTTATTAAGCCCACATATGGACTCGGGCCCTATTATCGTCTAACATCGAGTGGATCTTGAAAAGATGAGAAAAAAGAAGTCTCGATTGACACACATGGCGTTATTTGAAAAAACAAGACGGGCATAGGCTAATCGCAAAGATGATTCAACCTTCCTAATCTGCTGCAACTTATCGGAGTAATCTATCTATATTTTATTACCATGATGTTAATTGTTTGTAAATCATAGTTAGCTTGTTTTTGACGGACGGTATGTGCTTGTTATTTCAAAATTGTAACTGTTATATCTGTTGATCTCATATATATATATATATATATATATATATATATATATATATATATATATATATATATATATATATATATATATATATATATATATATATATAATACGTTTTTTTTCCTTTAAAATAAAGAGTCATGGTCATCCATGACAATCATTTAGACACCTTAGGCCACTTGCAATCGTTCAATTCTTTCACATACATTTTCACTGTAGTGACCCGAACTTTTCCATGTTTATATATATATTAAATGAAATTGTTATTTACATGATTAAGTGTTTCCAACATGTTAAGCAATCAAACTTGTTAAGACTTGATTAATTGAAATAGGTTTCATATAGACAATTGACCACCCAAGTTGACCGGTGATTCACGAACGTTAAAACTTGTAAAAACTATATGATGACATATATATGGTTATATATATAGTTAACATGATATTATGATAAGTAAACATATCATTAAGTATATTAACAATGAACTACATATGTAAAAACAAGACTACTAACTTAATGATTTTGAAATGAGACATATATGTAACGATTATCGTTGTAACGACATTTAATGTATATATATCATATTAAGAGATATTCGTACATCATAATATCATGATAATATAATAATTTAAAATCTCTTTTGATATAATAAATAATGGGTTAACAACATTTAACAAGATCGTTAACCTAAATGTTTCAAAACAACATTTACATGTAACGACTAACGATGACTTAACGACTCAGTTAAAATGTATATACATGTAGTGTTTTAATATGTATTCATACACTTTTGAAAGACTTCAAGACACTTATCAAAATACTTCTACTTAACAAAAATGCTTACAATTACATCCTCGTTCAGTTTCATCAACAATTCTACTCGTATGCACCCGTATTCGTACTCGTACAATACACAGCTTTTAGATGTATGTACTATTGGTATATACACTCCAATGATCAGCTCTTAGCAGCCCATGTGAGTCACCTAACACATGTGGGAACCATCATTTGGCAACTAGCATGAAATATCTCATAAAATTACAAAAATATGAGTAATCATTCATGACTTATTTACATGAAAATAAAATTACATATCCTTTATATCTAATCCATACACCAACGACCAAAAACACCTACAAACACTTTCATTCTTCAATTTTCTTCATATAATTGATCTCTCTCAAGTTCTATCTTCAAGTTCTAAGTGTTCTTCATAAATTCCAAAAGTTCTAGTTTCATAAAATCAAGAATACTTCCAAGATTGCAAGTTTACTTCCAAGTTTTATAAATCCATTCCAAGTAATCATCCAAGATCAAAAAACCTTTGTTACTTACAGTAGGTTATATTTCTAATACAAGGTATTAATCATATTCAAACTTTAATTCAATTTCTATAACTATAACAATCTTATTTCGAGTGAAAATCTTACTTGAACTGTTTTCGTGTCATTATTCTGCTTCAAGAACTTTCAAGCCATCCAATGATCCTTTGAAGCTAGATCCATTTTTCTCATTTTCAGTAGGTTTATCCAAGTTTACTTCCAAGTTTATCCTTTGAAGCTAGATCCATTGTTCATAACATCATTCGATTCATACATATAAAGCTATCTTATTCGAAGGTTTAATTTTGTAATCACTAGAACATAGTTTAGTTAATTCTAAACTTGTTCGCAAATAAAAGTTAATCCGTCTAACTTAACTTTTAAAATCAACTAAATACATGTTATATATCTATATGATATGCTAACTTAATGATTTAAAACCTGGAAACACGAAAACACCGTAAAACCGGATTTACGCCGTCGTAGTAACACCGCGGGCTGTTTTGGGTTAGTTAATTAAAAACTATGATAAAATTTGATTTAAAAGTTGTTATTCTGGGAAAATGATTTTTATTATGAACATGAAACTATATCCAAACATCATGGTTAAACTCAAAGTGGAAGTATGTTTTCTAAAATGGTCATCTAGACGTCGTTCTTTCGACTGAAATGACTACCTTTACAAAAACGACTTGTAACTTATTTTTCTGACTATAAACCTATAATTTTTCTGTTTAGATTCGTAAAATAGAGTTCAATATGAAACCATAGTAATTTGATTCACTCAAAACGGATTTAAAATGAAGTAGTTGTGGGTAAAACAAGATTGGATAATTTTTCTCATTTTAGCTACGTGAAAATTGGTAACAAATCTATTTCAACCATAACTTAATCAACTTGTATTGTATATTATGTAATCTTGAGATACCATAGACACGTATACAATGTTTTGACCTATCATGTAGACACATCTATATATATTTCGGAACAACCATAGACACTCTATATGTGAATGTTGGAGTTAGCTATACAGGGTTGAGGTTGATTCCAAAATATATATAGTTTGAGTTATGATCAATACTGAGATACGTATACACTGGGTCATGGATTGATTCAAGATAATATTTATCAATTTATTTCTGTACATCTAACTGTGGACAACTAGTTGTAGGTTACTAACGAGGACAGCTGACTTAATAAACTTAAAACATCAAAATGTATTAAAAGTGTTGTAAATATATTTTGAACATACTTTGATATATATGTATATATTGTTATAGGTTCGTGAATCAACCAATGGCCAAGTCTTACTTCCCGACGAAGTAAAAATCTGTGAAAGTGAGTTATAGTCCCACTTTTAAAATCTAATATTTTTGGGATGAGAATACATGCAGGTTTTATAAATGATTTACAAAATAGACACAAGTACGTGAAACTACATTCTATGGTTGAATTATCGAAATCGAATATGCCCCTTTTTATTAAGTCTGGTAATCTAAGAATTAGGGAACAGACACCCTAATTGACGCGAATCCTAAAGATAGATCTATTGGGCCTAACAAACCCCATACAAAGTATCGGATGCTTTAGTACTTCAAAATTTATATCATATCCGAAGGGTGTCCTGGAATGATGGGGATATTCTTATATATGCATCTTGTTAATGTCGGTTACCAGGTGTTCACCATATGAATGATTTTTATCTCTATATATGGGATGTGTATTGAAATATGAAATCTTGTGGTCTATTGTTACGATTTGATATATATAGGTTAAACCTATAACTCACCAACATTTTTGTTGACGTTTAAAGCATGTTTATTCTCAGGTGAATACTAAGAGCTTCCGCTGTTGCATACTAAAATAAGGACAAGATTTGGAGTCCATGTTTGTATGATATTGTGTAAAAACTGCATTCAAGAAACTGATTTCGATGTAACATATTTGTATTGTAAACCATTATGTAATGGTCGTGTGTAAACAGGATATTTTAGATTATCATTATTTGATAATCTACGTAAAGCTTTTTAAACCTTTATTTATGAAATAAAGGTTATGATTTGTTTTAAAAATGAATGCAGTCTTTGAAAAACGTCTCATATAGAGGTCAAAACCTCGCAACGAAATCAATTAATATGGAACGTTTTTAATCAATAAGAACGGGACATTTCAGTTGGTATCCGAGCGTTGGTCTTAGAGAACCAGAAAATTTGCATTAGTGTGTCTTATCAAGTTTGTTAGGATACATTAGTGAGTCTGGACTTCGACCGTGTTTTCTTTAAAAATGATTGCTTAACATTTTTTTTGGAAACTATATATTTTTAACATGTGAATATTATGTGATATATTAATCTCTTAACGTGTTTGATATTATGTGATAGATGTCTACCTCTAGAACAAGTCCCATTGACTCACCTAATAATAATGAAGAGTCAAATGTAAATTGGAATGATTCGTGGACTGATTCACAAGTTCCCGAAGAGGAACCGGAAGAAGAGTCGGAACCGGAAGAAGAATCGAAACCGGAAGAAGAATCGGAACCGGAAGAAGAAATAGAACCAGTGGGGGAAATAATAAAACGGTTAAGTAAAAGAAAATTCTCAACCAACCGACCAAAGTTAATTATGGTCACTGGTGTTTCCGCCAAGGAAGCAAAGTATTGGGAGGATTACCAATTCTCCGATGAATCGAATCTCGACAAGGATTCCGATGATGTTATAGAAATTACCCCAACTGAATTTAAAAAGGCAAAAGAAAATAATAAGGGAAAGGGCATAAAAATAGAGAAATCTAATTCCAACCCCGATGAACTTTATATGTATCGTCAACCCCCGAAGTCCTTAAGTTGTAACAATGACCCGGGAACCTCTAAACCACCAGGTTTTTCTAAACCAATGTGGAAAACGACGGCTCGTATTAGAGGAACATCATATATCCCTAGAAACTTGGCAAAACGAACCAAAACCGAAGAAGAAGAAACGAGCGAGTCGGAATAAGATAGTTGTATTCGTGTGGTGTAATATATGTAATATAGTGTGCTTATGCTTTATGATATATGTAAAAATTGCTTGTATTAATAAGTATTTTTTTTATGAAACTAACTCTTGTCTATTTTACAGTATAAAAACACAAAATGGATAGACAACCCAATATTTTAAGAGACCTACCCGGAGACATGATTGATGAAATCTTGTCTAGAGTCGGTCAGAATTCTTCGGCACAACTATTTACGGCGAAATCAGTTTGTAAGACATTCGAAGAACGTTCCAAGAATGCCTTGGTTTATAAGAGACTTTCATTTGAAAGATGGGGGATATCACATTGGGAAACCCATAAGTTACGATGTGTTTACTTTGATGCATATATTGCGGGGAACCCAAATGCTATTTTACGCAACGGGTTAAGAAATTATTTTGACTCAATGTATCCGAATATAGGACTTCATGATTTAGAAAAAGCGGCTAACATGCAACATAAAGAAGCATGCTATGCTTACGGGTTAGTAATGTTCGCTTCTCACCAAAGTGAGAAAAAGAACATCGGGCTACAACTATTAAGCAAAACGTTCCCACAAGTGACGGAGTCGGTAATGGGGGTAAGAAATGAGGTTTTTAGGTTATTACGAGACTGTTGGTCATTACGTAACCCTCGTCCCTTTGACGACGTTACAACACGCTGTCTTATCAACGGCCATAACGGTTATGTTTCACAAGACCAAGGATGGGAAGTAGTCCTAGTAAAACCAGAATGCATGACTTGTTTCCGGACGTATGAATTACGTGTCTTTATTGCCTTTGCTGAACGACTTGTGTACTAGCTAGAATTATCTTCACAACTATCTTGTATCAAAGTTATTGTGTGCTATATTTCATGCTTTATGTAAAATAAGCGGTATTGTAAGTTTGTAAAATATTGTATAAAAGTTAGAACGCGAAATATTATTATAATCAGTTTTTCATATAGAATTGTAGTAGTTGAATTGTATATTAGCTATTAAGTATGAACTTAACGGGTAGGTACTACCCGAATTTAAACTTATAAAACGCTAATATGAAGAAAAAGCTTTTATAAATGAGTTCATATTATGCTACGAAATACTATTAACTACTCTTAATATTCTGTATGATTAACTTGTTCCATTTGACTATTTTGAAGGAAATGGCACCGACTACTCGACACACCATGAATATGAATGAAGAGGAGTTCCGTACTTTTCTAGCTTCAAACATAGCCGCAGTACAGGCTGCCCTACATACCAACAATAACCTTGGATCTAGCAGTACAGAAAATCGTGTAGGATGCACCTACAAAGAATTCACTGCCTGCAAACCTTTGGAATTTGATGGAACCGAAGGACCGATCGGATTGAAACGGTGGACCGAGAAGGTCGAATCGTTGTTTGCCATAAGTAAGTGTACTGAAGAGGACAAAGTGAAGTACGCTACGCATACCTTCACAGGTTCTGCGTTAACATGGTGGAATACCTATCTAGAGCAAGTGGGATAAGATGATGCGTACGCACTACCGTGGTCAGCATTCAAGCACTTGATGAACGAGAAGTACCATCCCAGAACCGAGGTCAATAAGCTCAAGATAGAACTTAGAGGGTTACGAACCCAAGGATTTGATATTACCACGTACGAAAGACGATTCACAGAATTGTGCCTATTGTGTCCGGGAGCGTTCGAAGATGAGGAAGAGAAGTTCGACGCGTTTGTGAAAGGATTACCGGAAAGAATCCAAGAAGATATAAGTTCACACGAGCCCGCCTCCATACAACAGGCATGTAGAATGGCTCACAAACTAGTGAACCAGATTGAAGAAAGAATTAAAGAACAGACTGCTGAAGAGGCCAATGTGAAGCAAGTCAAAAGAAAGTGGGAGGAAAACGGTGATAAGAATCACCAATATAACAACAACAGCAATTACAACAATAATCGCAACAACTATCCCAACAATCGCAACATCAATCGCAACTACAACAAACGGCCCAACAACAACAACAACAACAACAACAACAACAATAATTATCCCAATAACAATAACAACCGCAACAACAACAACAATCAGAAGCAGCTATGCCAAAGGTGTGAAAAGTATCACTCGGGGTTCTGCACCAAATTTTGCAACAAGTGTAAAAGAAATGGTCATAGCGCGGTGAAGTGTGAGGTCTACGGACCAGGGGATTAATAGAACGAAAGGAACAAATGGTGTCGAAATGAGTAATGGCGGAGCAAGTAGTGTCGGAGCAAGTTATGCCAATGTAGTTTGTTATAAATGTGGAAAACCGGGCCACATTATTAGAAATTGCCCGAACCAGGAGAACACGAATGGACAAGGCCGCGGAAGAGTTTTCAACATTAATGCCGCAGAGGCACAGGAAGACCCGGAGCTTGTTACAGGTACGTTTCTTATCGACAATAAATCTGCTTACGTTTTATTTGATTCGGGTGCGGATAGAAGCTATATGAGTAGAGATTTTTGTGCTAAATTAAGTTGTCCATTGACGCCGTTGGATAGTAAATTTTTACTCGAATTAGCAAACGGTAAATTAATTTCAGCAGATAATATATGCCGGAATCGAGAAATTAAACTGGGTAGCGAAATATTTAAGATTGATTTGATACCGGTAGAGTTAGGGAGTTTTGATGTAATAGTGGGCATGGTGTAGTGACCCGAACTTTTCCATGTTTATATATATTAATTGAGATTGATATTTACATGATTAAATGTTTCCAACATGTTAAGCAATCAAACTTGTTAAGACTTGATTAATTGAAATATGTTTCATATAGACAATTGACCACCCAAGTTGACCGGTGATTCACGAACGTTAAAACTTGTAAAAACTATATGAAGACATATATATGGATATATATATAGTTAACATGATACTATGATAAGTAAATATATCATTAAGTATATTAACAATGAACTACATATGTAAAAACAAGACTACTAACTTAATGATTTTTAAACGAGACATATATGTAACGATTATCGTTGTAAAGACATTTAATGTATATATATCATATTAAGAGATATTCATACATGATAATATCATGATAATATAATAATTTAAAATCTCATTTGATATTATAAACATTGGGTTAACAACATTTAACAAGATCGTTAACCTAAAGGTTTCAAAACAACACTTACATGTAACGACTAACGATGACTTAACGACTCAGTTAAAATATATATACATGTAGTGTTTTAATATGTATTTATACACTTTTGAAAGACTTCAATACACTTATCAAAATACTTTTACTTAACAAAAATGCTTACAATTACATCCTCGTTCAGTTTCATCAACAATTCTACTCGTATGCACCCGTATTCGTACTCGTACAATACACAGCTTTTAGATGTATGTACTATTGGTATATACACTCCAATGATCAGCTCTTAGCAGCCCATGTGAGTCACCTAACACATGTGGGAACCATCATTTGGCAACTAGCATGAAATATCTCATAAAATTACAAAAATATGAGTAATCATTCATAGCTTATTTACATGAAAACAAAATTACATATCCTTTATATCTAATCCATACACCAACGACCAAAAACACCTACAAACACTTTCATTCTTCAATTTTCTTCATCTAATTGATCTCTCTCAAGTTCTATCTTCAAGTTCTAAGTGTTCTTCATAAATTCCAAAAGTTCTAGTTTCATAAAATCAAGAATACTTTCAAGTTTGCTAGCTCACTTCCAATCTTGTAAGGTGATCATCCAACCTCAAGAAATCTTTGTTTATTACAGTAGGTTATCATTCTAATACAAGGTAATAATCATATTCAAACTTTGGTTCAATTTATATAACTATAACAATCTTATTTCAAGTGATGATCTTACTTGAACTTGTTTTCGTGTCATGATTCTGCTTCAAGAACTTCGAGCCATCCAAGGATCCATTGAAGCTAGATCCATTTTTCTCTTTTCTAGTAGGTTTATCCAAGGAACTTAAGGTAGTAATGATGTTCATAACATCATTCGATTCATACATATAAAGCTATCTTATTCGAAGGTTTAAACTTGTAATCACTAGAACATAGTTTAGTTAATTCTAAACTTGTTCGCAAACAAAAGTTAATCCTTCTAACTTGACTTTTAAAATCAACTAAACACATGTTCTATATCTATATGATATGCTAACTTAATGATTTAAAACCTGGAAACACGAAAAACATCGTAAAACCGGATTTACGCCGTCGTAGTAACACCGCGGGCTGTTTTGGGTTAGTTAATTAAAAACTATGATAAACTTTGATTTAAAAGTTGTTATTCTGAGAAAATGATTTTTATTATGAACATGAAACTATATCCAAAAATTATGGTTAAACTCAAAGTGGAAGTATGTTTTCTAAAATGGTCATCTAGACGTCGTTCTTTCGACTGAAATGACTACCTTTACAAAAACGACTTGTAACTTATTTTTATGACTATAAACCTATACATTTTCTGTTTAGATTCATAAAATAGAGTTCAATATGAAACCATAGCAATTTGATTCACTCAAAACGGATTTAAAATGAAGAAGTTATGGGTAAAACAAGATTGGCTAATTTTTCTCATTTTAGCTACGTGAAAATTGGTAACAAATCTATTCCAACCATAACTTAATCAACTTGTATTGTATATTATGTAATCTTGAGATACCATAGACACGTATACAATGTTTCGACCTATCATGTCGACACATCTATATATATTTCGGAACAACCATAGACACTCTATATGTGAATGTTGGAGTTAGCTATACAGGGTTGAGGTTGATTCCAAAATATATATAGTTTGAGTTGTGATCAATACTGAGATACGTATACACTGGGTCGTGGATTGATTCAAGATAATATTTATCGATTTATTTCTGTACATCTAACTGTGGACAACTAGTTGTAGGTTATTAACGAGGACAGCTGACTTAATAAACTTAAAACATCAAAATATATTAAAAATGTTGTAAATATATTTTGAACATACTTTGATATACATGTATATATTGTTATAGGTTCGTGAATCAACCAGTGGCCAAGTCTTACTTCCCGACGAAGTAAAAATCTGTGAAAGTGAGTTATAGTCCCACTTTTAAAATCTAATATTTTTGAGATGAGAATACATGCAGGTTTTATAAATAATTTACAAAATAGACACAAGTACGTGAAACTACATTCTATGGTTGAATTATCGAAATCGAATATGCCCCTTTTTATTAAGTCTGGTAATCTAAGAATTAGGGAACAGACACCGTAATTGACGCGAATCCTAAAGATAGATCTATTGGGCCTAACAAACCCCATCCAAAGTACCGAATGCTTTAGTACTTCGAAATTTATATCATATCCGAAGGGTGTCCCAGAATGATGGGGATATTCTTATATATGCATCTTGTTAATGTCGGTTACCAGGTGTTCACCATATGAATGATATTTATCTCTATGTATGGGATGTGTATTGAATTATGAAATCTTGTGGTCTATTATTATGATTTGATATATATAGGTTAAACCTATAACTCACCAACATTTTTGTTGACGTTTTAAGCATGTTTATTCTCAGGTGATTATTAAGAGCTTCCGCTATCGCATACTTAAATAAGGACGGGATTTGGAGTCCATGCTTGTATGATATTGTGTAAAAACTGCATTCAAGAAACTTATTTTGTTGTAACATATTTGTATTGTAAACCATTATGTAATGGTCGTGTGTAAACAGGATATTTTAGATTATCATTATTTGATAATCTACGTAAAGCTTTTTAAAACCTTTATCTATGAAATAAAGGTTATGGTTTGTTTTAAAAATGAATGCAGTCTTTGAAAAATGTCTCATATAGAGGTCAAAACCTCGCAACGAAATCAATTAATATGGAACGTTTTTAATCAATAAGAACGGGACATTTCAGTTGGTATCCGAGCGTTGGTCTTAGAGAACCAGAATTTTACATTAGTGTGTCTTATCGAGTTTTTTAGGATGCATTAGTGAGTCTGGACTTCGACCGTGTTTACTTGAAAAATGATTGCTTAACAAATTTTGTTGGAAACTATATATTTTTAACATGTGAATATTATGTGATATATTAATCTCTTAACGCGTTTGATATTATGTGATAGATGTCTACCTCTAGAACAAGTCCCATTGACTCACCTAATAATAATGAATAGTCAAATGTAAATTGGAATGATTCGTGGACTGATTCACAAGTTCCCGAAGAGGAACCGGAAGAAGAGTCGAAACCGGAAGAAGAATCAGAACCGGAAGAAGAATCGGAACCGGATGAAGAAATAGAACCGGTGGGGGAAATAATAAAACGGTTAAGTAAAAGAAAATCCTCAACCAACCGACCAAGGTTAATTATGGTCAATGGTGTTTCCGCCAAGGAAGCAAAATATTGGGAGGATTACCAATTCTCTGATGAATCGGATTCCGACGAGAATTCCAATGATGTTATAGAAATTACCCCAACTGAATTTAAAAAGGCAAAAGAAAATAATATGGGAAAGGGCATAAAAATAGAGAAATCTAATTCCAACCCCGATGAACTTTATATGTATCGTCAACCCCCGAAGTCCTTAAGTTGTAACAATGACCCGGGAACCTCTAAACCACCAGGTTTTTCTAAACCAATGTGGATCACGACGGCTCGTATTAGGGGAACATCATATATCCCTAGAAACTTGGCAAAACGAACCAAAACCAAAGAAGAAGAAACAAGCGAGTCGGAATAAGATAGTTGTATTCGTGTGGTGTAATATATGTAATATAGTGTGCTTATGCTTTATGATATATGTAAAAATTGCTTGTATTAATAAGTATTTTTTTTATGAATCTAACTCTTGTCTATTTTACAGTATAAAAACACAAAATGGATAGACAACCCAATATTTTAAGAAACCTACCCGGAGACATGATTGATGAAATCTTGTCTAGAGTCGGTCAGAATTCTTCAGCACAACTATTTAAGGCAAGATCAGTTTGTAAGACATTCGAAGAATGTTCCAAGAATGCCTTGGTTTATAAAAGGCTTTCGTTCGAAAGATGGGGGATATCACATTGGGAAATCCATAAGTTACGATGTGTTTACTTTGACGCATATATTGCGGGGAACCCAAATGCTATTTTACGCAATGGGTTAAAAAATTATTTTGACTCAATATATCCGAATATTGGACTTCGTGATTTAGAAAAAGCGGCTAAAATGCAACATAAAGAAGCATGTTATGCTTACGGATTAGTAATGTTCGCTTCTCACCAAAGTGAGAACAAGAACCCGGGCTACAACTATTAAATAAAACGTTCCCACAAGTGACGGAGTCGGTAATTGGGGTAAGAAATGAGGTTTTTAGATTGTTACGGGACTGTTGGACATTACGTAACCCTCGTCCCTTTGACGACGTTACAACACGCTGTCTTATCAACGGCCATAACGGTTATGTTCCACAAGACCAAGGATGGGAAGTAATCCTAGTAAAACCAGAATGCATGACTTGTTTCTGGACGTATGAATTACGTGTCTTTATTGCCTTTGCTGAACGACTTGTGTACTAGCTAGAATTATCTTCACAACCATCTTGTATCAAATTTATTGTGTGCTATATTTCATGCTATATGTAAAATAAGCGGTATTGTAAGTTTGTAAAATATTGTGTAAAAGTTTGAACGCGAAATATTATTATAATCAGTTTTTCATATAGAATTGTAGTAGTTGAATTGTATATTAGCTACTAAGTATGAACTTAACGGGTAGGTACTACCCGAATTTAAACTTATAAAACGCTAATATGAAGAAAAAGCTTTTATAAATGAGTTCATATTATGCTACGAAATACTATTAACTACTCTTAATATTCTGTATGATTAACTTGTTCCATTTAACTATTTTGAAGGAAATGGCACCGACTACTCGACACACCGTGAATATGAATGAAGAGGAATTCCGTACTTTTCTAGCTTTAAACATAGCCGCAGTACAGGCTGCGCTACATACCAACAATAACCTTGGATCTAGCAGTACAGGAAATCGTGTAGGATGCACCTACAAAGAATTCACTGCCTACAAACCTTTGGAATTTGATGGAACCGAAGGACCGATTGGATTGAAACGGTGGACCGAGAATGTTGAATCGGTGTTTGCCATAAGTAAGTGTACTGAAGAGGACAAAGTGAAGTACGGTACGCATACCTTCACAGGTTCTGCGTTAACATGGTGGAATACCTATCTAGAGCAAGTGGGACAAGACGATGCGTACGCACTACCGTGGTCAGCATTCAAGCACTTGATGAACGAGAAGTACCGTCCCAGAACCGAGGTCAATAAGCTCAAGACAGAACTTAGAGGGTTACGAACCCAAGGATTTGATATTACCACGTACGAAAGACGATTCACAGAATTGTGCCTATTGTGTCCGGGAGCATTCGAAGATGAGGAAGAGAAGATCGACGCGTTTGTGAAAGGATTACCGGAAAGAATCCAAGAAGATATAAGTTCACACGAGCCCACCTCCATACAACAGGCATGTAGAATGGCTCACAAACTAGTGAACCAGATTGAAGAAAGAATTAAAGAACAGACTGCTGAAGAGGCCAATGTGAAGCAAGTCAAAAGAAAGTGGGAGGAAAACGGTGATAAGAATCACCAATACAACAACAACAGCAATTATAACAATAACCGCAACAACTATCCTAACAATCGCAACATCAATCGCAACTACAACAAACGGCCCAACAACAACAACAACAACAACAACAACAACAACAACAGCAACTACAACAATCATCCCAACAACAATAATAACCGCAACAACAACAACAACAATCAGAAGCAGCTATGCCAAAGGTGTGAAAATTATCACTCGGGGTTCTGCACCAAATTTTGCAACAAGTGTAAAAGAAATGGTCATAGCGCGGCAAAATGTGATGTCTACGGACCAGGGGTTAACAGAACGAAAGGAACAAATGGTGTCGGAACGAGTAATGGCGGAGCAAGTAGTGGCGGAGCAAGTTATGCCAATGTAGTTTGTTAAAAATGTGGAAAACCGGGCCACATTATTAGAAATTGCCCGAACCAGGAGAACACGAATGGATAAGGCCGCAGAAGAGTTTTCAATATTAATGCGGCAGAGGCACAGGAAGACCCGGAGCTTGTTACGGGTACGTTTCTTATTGACAATAAATCTGCTTACGTTTTATTTGATTCGGGTGCGGATAGAAGCTATATGAGTAGAGATTTTTGTGCTAAATTAAGTTGTCCATTGACGCCTTTGGATAGTAAATTTTTACTCGAATTAGCAAATGGTAAATTAATTTCAGCAGAGAATATATGTCGGAATCGAGAAATTAAACTGGTTAGCGAAACATTTAAGATTGATTTGATACCAGTAGAGTTAGGGAGTTTTGATGTGATAATCGGTATGGACTGGTTGAAAGAAGTGAAAGCAGAGATCGTTTGTTACAAAAATGCAATTCGCATTATACGAGAAAAAGGAAAACCCTTAATGGTGTACGGAGAAAAGGGCAACACGAAGCTACATCTTATTAGTAATTTGAAGGCACAAAAACTAATAAGAAAAGGT
Source organism: Rutidosis leptorrhynchoides (assembly GCF_046630445.1). Classification (NCBI taxonomy): domain Eukaryota; kingdom Viridiplantae; phylum Streptophyta; class Magnoliopsida; order Asterales; family Asteraceae; genus Rutidosis; species Rutidosis leptorrhynchoides. Next base: position 430,815,190 of record NC_092337.1, read on the forward strand.
TGCTATGCTGTTCTAGCACACGTCGAGAAAGTACAAACTGAAGAAAAGAGCATCAATGATGTTCCCATTGCAAAAGAATTTCCCGATGTATTTCCGAAAGAATTACCGGGATTACCCCCACATCGATCCGTTGAATTTCAAATAGATCTTGTACCAGGAGCTGCACCAATAGCTCGTACTCCTTACAGACTCGCACCCAGCGAGATGAAAGAACTACAAAGCCAATTACAAGAACTTTTAGAGCGTGGTTTCATTCGACCAAGCACATTACCGTGGGAAGCTCCTGTTTTGTTTGTCAAGAAGAAAGATGGTACATTCAGGTTGTGTATCAACTACCGAGAGTTGAACAAACTTACCATCAAGAACCGCTACCCACTACCGAGAATCGATGACTTATTTGATCAACTACAAGGCTCGTCTGTTTATTCAAATATTGACTTACGTTCCGGGTATCATCAAATGCGGGTGAAAGAAGATGATATTCTAAAGACTGCTTTCAGAACACGTTACGGTCATTACGAGTTTATGGTCATGCCGTTTGGTTTAACTAATGCACCAGCTGTGTTCATGGACCTTATGAACCGAGTGTGTGGACCATACCTTGACAAGTTTGTCATTGTTTTCATTGATGACATACTTATTTACTCAAAGAATGACCAAGAACACGGTGAACATTTGAGAAAGGTGTTAGAAGTATTGAGGAAGGAAGAATTGTACGCTAAGTTTTCAAAGTGTGCATTTTGGTTGGAAGAAGTTCAATTCCTCGGTCACATAGTGAACAAAGAAGGTATTAAGGTGGACCCGGCAAAGATAGAAACTGTTGAAAAGTGGGAAACCCCAAAAACTCCGAAACACATACGCCAGTTTTTAGGACTAGCTGGTTACTACAGAAGGTTCATCCAAGACTTTTCCAGAATAGCAAAACCCTTGACTGCATTAACGCATAAAGGGAAGAAATTTGAATGGAATGATGAACAAGAGAAAGCGTTTCAGTTATTGAAGAAAAAGCTAACTACGGCACCTATATTGTCATTGCCTGAAGGGAATGATGATTTTGTGATATATTGTGATGCATCAAAGCAAGGTATCGGTTGTGTATTAATGCAACGAACGAAGGTGATTGCTTATGCGTCTAGACAATTAAAGATTCACGAACAAAATTATACGACGCATGATTTGGAATTACGCGCTGTTGTTTTTGCATTTAAGACTTGGAGGCACTACTTATATGGGGTCAAAAGTATTATATATACCGACCACAAAAGTCTTCAACACATATTTAATCAGAAACAACTGAATATGAGGCAGCGTAGGTGGATTGAATTATTGAATGATTACGACTTTGAGATTCGTTACCACCCGGGGAAGGCAAATGTGGTAGCCGATGCCTTGAGCAGGAAGGACAGAGAACCCATTCGAGTAAAATCTATGAATATAATGATTCATAATAACATTACTACTCAAATAAAGGAGGCGCAACAAGGAGTTTTAAAAGAGGGAAATTTAAAGGATGAAATACCCAAAGGATCGGAGAAGCATCTTAATATTCGGGAAGACGGAACCCGGTATAGGGCTGAAAGGATTTGGGTACCAAAATTTGGAGATATGAGAGAAATGGTACTTAGAGAAGCTCATAAAACCAGATACTCAATACATCCTGGAACGGGGAAGATGTACAAGGATCTCAAGAAACATTTTTGGTGGCCGGGTATGAAAGCCGATGTTGCTAAATACGTAGGAGAATGTTTGACGTGTTCTAAGGTCAAAGCTGAGCATCAGAAACCATCAGGTCTACTTCAACAACCCGAAATCCCGGAATGGAAATGGGAAAACATTACCATGGATTTCATCACTAAATTGCCAAGGACTGCAAGTGGTTTTGATACTATTTGGGTAATAGTTGATCGTCTCACCAAATCAGCACACTTCCTACCAATAAGAGAAGATGACAAGATGGAGAAGTTAGCACGACTGTATTTGAAGGAAGTCGTCTCCAGACATGGAATACCAATCTCTATTATCTCTGATAGGGAGGGCAGATTTATTTCAAGATTCTGGCAGACATTACAGCAAGCATTAGGAACTCGTCTAGACATGAGTACTGCCTATCATCCACAAACTGATGGGCAGAGCGAAAGGACGATACAAACGCTTGAAGACATGCTACGAGCATGTGTTATTGATTTCGGAAACAGTTGGTATCGACATCTACCGTTAGCAGAATTTTCCTACAACAACAGCTACCATTCAAGCATTGAGATGGCGCCGTTTGAAGCACTTTATGGTAGAAAGTGCAGGTCTCCGATTTGTTGGAGTGAAGTGGGGGATAGACAGATTACGGGTCCGGAGATTATACAAGAAACTACCGAGAAGATCATCCAAATTCAACAACGGTTGAAAACCGCCCAAAGTCGACAAAAGAGCTACGCTGACATTAAAAGAAAAGATATAGAATTTGAAATTGGAGAGATGGTCATGCTTAAAGTTGCACCTTGGAAAGGCGTTGTTCGATTTGGTAAACGAGGGAAATTAAATCCAAGGTATATTGGACCATTCAAGATTATTGATCGTGTCGGACCAGTAGCTTACCGACTAGAGTTACCTCAACAACTCGCGGCTGTACATAACACTTTTCACGTCTCGAATTTGAAGAAATGTTTTGCTAAAGAAGATCTCACTATTCCGTTAAATGAAATCCAAATCAACGAAAAACTTTAATTCATCAAAGAACCCGTCGAAATAATGGATCGTGAGGTTAAAAGACTTAAGCAAAACAAGATACCAATTGTTAAGGTTCGATGGAATGCTCGTAGAGGACCCGAGTTCACCTGGGAGCATGAAGATCAGATGAAAAAGAAATACCCGCATCTATTTCCAGAAGATTCGTCAACACCTTCAACAGCTTAAAATTTCGGGACGAAATTTATTTAACGGGTAGGTACTGTAGTGACCCGAACTTTTCCATGTTTATATATATTAATTGAGATTGATATTTACATGATTAAATGTTTCCAACATGTTAAGCAATCAAACTTGTTAAGACTTGATTAATTGAAATATGTTTCATATAGACAATTGACCACCCAAGTTGACCGGTGATTCACGAACGTTAAAACTTGTAAAAACTATATGATGACATATATATGGATATATATATAGTTAATATGATACTATGATAAGTAAATATATCATTAAGTATATTAACAATGAACTACATATGTAAAAACAAGACTACTAACTTAATGATTTTTAAACGAGACATATATGTAACGATTATCGTTGTAAAGACATTTAATGTATATATATCATATTAAGAGATATTCATACATGATAATATCATGATAATATAATAATTTAAAATCTCATTTGATATTATAAACATTGGGTTAACAACATTTAACAAGATCGTTAACCTAAAGGTTTCAAAACAACACTTACATGTAACGCCTAACGATGACTTAACGACTCAGTTAAAATGTATATACATGTAGTGTTTTAATATGTATTTATACACTTTTGAAAGACTTCAATACACTTATCAAAATACTTCTACTTAACAAAAATGCTTACAATTACATCCTCGTTCAGTTTCATCAACAATTCTACTCGTATGCACCCGTATTCGTACTCGTACAATACACAGCTTTTAGATGTATGTACTATTGGTATATACACTCCAATGATCAGTTCTTAGCAGCCCATGTGAGTCACCTAACACACTTGGGAACCATCATTTGGCAACTAGCATGAAATATCACATAAAATTACAAAAATATGAGTAATCATTCATGACTTATTTACATGAAAACAAAATTACATATCCTTTATATCTAATCCATACACCAATGACCAAAAACACCTACAAACACTTTCATTCTTCAATTTTCTTCATATAATTGATCTCTCTCAAGTTCTATCTTCAAGTTCTAAGTGTTCTTCATAAATTCCAAAAGTTCTAGTTTCATAAAATCAAGAATACTTTCAAGTTTGCTAGCTCTCTTCCAATCTTGTAAGGTGATCATCCAACCTCAAGAAATCTTTGTTTCTTACAGTAGGTTATCATTCTAATATAAGGTAATAATCATATTCTAACTTTGGTTCAATTTCTATAACTATAACAATCTTATTTCAAGTGATGATTTTACTTGAACTTGTTTTCGTGTCATGATTCTGCTTCAAGAACTTCGAGCCATCCAAGGATCCATTGAAGCTAGATCCATTTTTCTCTTTTCTAGTAGGTTTATCCAAGGAACTTAAGGTAGTAATGATGTTCATAACATCATTCGATTCATACATATAAAGCTATCTTATTCGAAGGTTTAAACTTGTAATCACTAGAACATAGTTTAGTTAATTCTAAACTTGTTCGCAAACAAAAGTTAATCCTTCTAACTTGACTTTTAAAATCAACTAAACACATGTTCTATATCTATATGATATTCTAACTTAATGATTTAAAACCTGGAAACACGAAAAACACCGTAAAACCGGATTTACGCCGTCGTAGTAACACCGCGGGTTGTTTTGGGTTAGTTATTTGAAAACTATGATAAACTTTGATTTAAAAGTTTTTATTCTGAGAAAATGATTTTTATTATGAACATGAAACTATATCCAAAAATTATGGTTAAACTCAAAGTGGAAGTATGTTTTCTAAAATGGTCATCTAGACGTCGTTCTTTCGACTGAAATGACTACCTTTACAAAAACGACTTGTAACTTATTTTTCCGACTATAAACCTATACTTTTTCTATTTAGATTCATAAAATAGAGTTCAATATGAAACCATAGCAATTTGATTCACTCAAAACGGATTTAAAATGAAGAAGTTATGGGTAAAACAAGATTGGATAATTTTTCTCATTTTAGCTACGTGAAAATTGGTAACAAATCTATTCCAACCATAACTTAATCAACTTGTATTGTATATTATGTAATCTTGAGATACCATAGACACGTATACAATATTTCGACCTATCATGTCGACTGATCTATATATATTTCGGAACAACCATAGACACTCTATATGTGAATGTTAGAGTTAGCTATACAGGGTTGAGGTTGATTCCAAAATATATATAGTTTGAGTTGTGATCAATACTGAGATACGTATACACTGGGTCGTGGATTGATTCAAAATAATATTTATCGATTTATTTCTGTACATCTAACTGTGGACAACTAGTTGTAGGTTATTAACGAGGACAGCTGACTTAATAAACTTAAAACATCAAAATATATTAAAAGTGTTGTAAATATATTTTGAACATACTTTGATATACATGTATATATTGTTATAGGTTTGTGAATCAACCAGTGGCCAAGTCTTACTTCCCGACGAAGTAAAAATCTGTGAAAGTGAGTTATAGTCCCACTTTTAAAATCTAATATTTTTGGGATGAGAATACATGCAGGTTTTATAAATGATTTACAAAATAGACACAAGTACGTGAAACTACATTCTATGGTTGAATTATCGAAATCGAATATGCCCCTTTTTATTAAGTCTGGTAATCTAAGAATTAGGGAACAGACACCCTAATTGACGCGAATCCTAAAGATAGATCTATTGAGCCTAACAAACCCCATCCAAAGTACCGGATGCTTTAGTACTTCGAAATTTATATCATATCCGAAGGGTGTCCCGGAATGATGGAGATATTCTTATATATGCATCTTGTTAATGTCGGTTACCAGGTGTTCACCATATGAATGATTTTTATCTCTATGTATGGGATGTGTATTTAAATATGAAATCTTGTGGTTTATTATTATGATTTGATATATATAGGTTAAACCTATAACTCACCAACAATTTTGTTGACGTTTTAAGCATGTTTATTCTCAGGTGATTATTAAGAGCTTCCGCTGTCGCATACTTAAATAAGGACGAGATTTGGAGTCCATGCTTGTATGATATTGTGTAAAAACTGCATTCAAGAAACTTATTTTGTTGTAACATATTTGTATTGTAAACCATTATGTAATGGTCGTGTGTAAACAGGATATTTTAGATTATCATTATTTGATAATCTACGTAAAGCTTTTTAAAACCTTTATCTATGAAATAAAGGTTATGGTTTGTTTTAAAAATGAATGCAGTCTTTGAAAAATGTCTCATATAGAGGTCAAAACCTCGCAACGAAATCAATTAATATGGAACGTTTTTAATCAATAAGAACGGGACATTTCACATGGACTGGCTGAAGAAGATGAAAGCAGAGATTGTATGTTGCGAAAATGCAATTCGCATTGTACGAGAAGAAGGAGAACCCTTAATGGTGTACAGAGAAAAGGGCAACACGAAGCTACATCTTATTAGTAATTTGAAGGCACAAAAACTAATAAGAAAAGGTTGCTATGCTATTCTAGCACATGTCGAGAAAGTACAAACTGAAGAAAAGAACATCAATGATGTTTTTGTCGCAAAAGAATTTCCCGATGTATTTCCGAAAGAATTATCGGGACTACCTCCACATCGATCTGTTGAATTTCAAATAGATCTTGTACCAGGAGCTGCACCAATAGCTCTTGCTCCTTACAGACTCGCACCCAGTGAGATGAAAGAACTGCAAAGCCAATTACAAGAACTTTTAGAGCGTGGTTTCATTCGACCAAGCACATCACCGTGGGGAGCTCCTGTTTTGTTTGTCCAGAAGAAAGATGGTACATTCAGGTTGTGTATCGACTACCGAGAGTTGAACAAACTTACCATCAAGAACCGCTACCCACTACCGAGAATCGAAGACTTATTTGATCAACTACAAGGCTCGTCTGTTTATTCAAAGATTGACTTACATTCCGGGTATCATCAAATGCGGGTGAAAGAAGATGATATTCCAAAGACTGCTTTCAGAACACGTTACGGTCATTACGAGTTTATGGTCATGCCGTTTGGTTTAACTAATGCACCAGCTGTGTTCATGGACCTTATGAACCGAGTGTGTGGACCATACCTTGACAAGTTTGTCATTGTTTTCATTGATGACATACTTATTTACTCAAAGAATGACCAAAAACACGGTGAACATTTGAGAAAGGTGTTAGAAGTATTGAGGAAGGAAGAATTGTACGCTAAGTTTTCAAAGTGTGCATTTTGGTTGGAAGAAGTTCAATTCCTCGGTCACATAGTGAACAAAGAAAGTATTAAGGTGGATCCGGCAAAGATAGAAACTGTTGAAAAGTGGGAAACCCCGAAAACTCCAAAACACATACGCCAGTTTTTAGGACTAGCTGGTTACTACAGAAGGTTCATCCAAGACTTTTCCAGAATAGCAAAACCCTTGACTGCATTAACGCATAAAGGGAAGAAATTTGAATGGAAGGATGAACAAGAGAAAGCGTTTCAGTTATTGAAGAAAAAGCTAACTACGGCACCTATATTGTCATTGCCTGAAGGGAATGATGATTTTGTGATTTATTGTGACGCATCAAAGCAAGGTCTCGGTTGTGTATTAATGCAACGAACGAAGGTGATTGCTTATGCGTCTAGACAATTGAAGATTCACGAACAAAATTATACGACGCATGATTTGGAATTAGGCGCGGTTGTTTTTGCATTAAAGACTTGGAGGCACTACTTATATGGGGTCAAAAGTATTATATATACCGACCACAAAAGTCTTCAACACATATTTAATCAGAAACAACTGAATATGAGGCAGCGTAGGTGGATTGAATTGTTGAATGATTACGACTTTGAGATTCGTTACCACCCGGGGAAGGCAAATGTGGTAGCCGACGCCTTGAGCAGGAAGGACAGAGAACCCATTCGAGTAAAATATATGAATATAATGATTCACAATAACCTTACTACTCAAATAAAGGAGGCGCAACAAGGAGTTTTAAAAGAGGGAAATTTAAAGGATGAAATACCCAAAGGATCGGAGAAACATCTTAATATTCGGGGAGACGGAACTCGGTATAGGGCTGAAAGGATTTGGGTACCAAAATTTGGAGATATGAGAGAAATGGTACTTAAAGAAGCTCATAAAACCAGATATTCAATACATCCTGGAATGGGGAAGATGTACAAGGATCTCAAGAAACATTTTTGGTGGCCGGGTATGAAATCCGATGTTGCTAAATACGTAGGAGAATGTTTGACGTGTTCTAAGGTCAAAGCTGAGCATCAGAAACCATCAGGTCTACTTCAACAACCCAAAATCCCGGAATGGAAATGGGAAAACATTACCATGGATTTCATCACTAAATTGTCAAGGACTGCAAGTGGTTTTGATACTATTTGGGTAATAGTTGATCGTCTCACCAAATCAGCACACTTCCTGCCAATAAGAGAAGATGACAAGATGGAGAAGTTAGCACGACTGTATTTGAAGGAAGTCGTCTCCAGACATGGAATACCAATCTCTATTATCTCTGATAGGGATGGCAGATTTATTTTAAGATTCTGGCAGACATTACAGCAAGCATTGGGAACTCGTCTAGACATGAGTACTGCCTATCATCTACAAACTGATGGGCAAAGTGAAAGGAGGATACAAACGCTTAAAGACATGCTACGAGCATGTGTTATTGATTTCGGAAACAGTTGGGATCGACATCTACCGTTAGCAGAATTTTCCTACAACAACAGCTACCAATTAAACATTGAGATGGCGCCGTTTGAAGCACTTTATGGTAGAAAGTGCAGGTCTCCGATTTGTTGAAGTGAAGTGGGGGATAGACAGATTACGGGTCCGGAGATAATACAAGAAACTACCGAGAAGATCATCCAAATTCAACAACGGTTGAAAACCGCCCAAAGTCGACAAAAGAGCTACGCTGACATTAAAAGAAAAGATATAGAATTTGAAATTGGAGAGATGGTCATGCTTAAATTTTCACCTTGGAAAGGCGTTGTTCGATTTGGTAAACGAGAGAAATTAAATCCAAGGTATATTGGACCATTCAAGATTATTGATGGTGTCGGACCAGTAGCTTACCGACTTGAGTTACCTCAACAACTCGCGGCTGTACATAACACTTTCCACGTCTCGAATTTGAAGAAATGTTTTGCTAAAGAAGATCTCACTATTCCATTAGATGAAATCCAAATCAACGAAAAACTTCAATTCATCGAAGAACCCGTCGAATTAATGGATCGTGAGGTTAAAACACTTAAGCAAAACAAGATACCAATTGTTAAGGTTCGATGGAATGCTCGTAGAGGACCCGAGTTCACCTGGGAACGAGAAGATCAGATAAAGAAGAAATACCCGCATTTATTTCCAGAAGATGCGTCAACACCTCCAACTGCTTAAAATTTCGGGACGAAATTTATTTAACGGGTAGGTACTGTAGTGACCCGAACTTTTCCATGTTTATATATATATATTAAATAAAATTGTTATTTATATGATTAAGTGTTTCCAACATGTTAAGCAATCAAACTTGTTAAGACTTGATTAATTGAAATAGGTTTCATATAGACAATTAACCACCCAAGTTGACCGGTGATTCACGAACGTTAAAACTTGTAAAAACTATATGATGACATATATACGGTTATATATATAGTTAACATGATATTATGATAAGTAAACATATCATTAAGTATATTAACAATGAACTACATATGTAAAAACAAGACTACTAACTTAATGATTTTGAAACGAGACATATATGTAACGATTATCGTTGTAACGACATTTAATGTATATATATCATATTAAGAGATATTCGTACATCATAATATCATGATAATATAATAATTTAAAATCTCTTTTGATATAATAAATAATGGGTTAACAACATTTAACAAGATCGTTAACCTAAAGGTTTCAAAACAACATTTACATGTAACGACTAACGATGACTTAACGACTCAGTTAAAATGTATATACATGTAGTGTTTTAATATGTATTCATACACTTTTGAAAGTATTCAAGACACTTATCAAAATACTTCTACTTAACAAAAATGCTTACAATTACATCCTCGTTCAGTTTCATCAACAATTCTACTCGTATGCACCCGTATTCGTACTCGTACAATACACAGATTTTAGATGTAGGTACTATTGGTATATACACTCCAATGATCAGCTCTTAGCAGCCCATTTGAGTCACATAACACATGTGGGAACCATCATTTGGCAACTAGCATGAAATATCTCATAAAATTACAAAAATATGAGTAATCATTCATGACTTATTTACATGAAAACAAAATTACATATCCTTTATATCTAATCTATACACCAACGACCAAAAACACCTACAAACACTTTCATTCTTCAATTTTCTTCATCTAATTGATCTCTCTCAAGTTCTATCTTCAAGTTCTAAGTGTTCTTCATAAATTCCAAAAGTTCTAGTTTCATGAAATCAAGAATACTTCCAAGATTGCAAGTTTACTTCCAAGTTTTATAAATCCATTCCAAGTAATCATCCAAGATCAAGAAACCTTTGTTACTTATAGTAGGTTATCTTTCTAATACAAGGTATTAATCATATTCAAACTTTAATTCAATTTCTATAACTATAACAATCTTATTTCGAGTGAAAATCTTACTTGAACAGTTTTCGTGTCATGATTCTGCTTCAAGAACTTTCAAGTCATCCAAGGATCCTTTGAAGCTAGATCCATTTTTCTCATTTCCAGTAGGTTTATCCAAGGAACTTGAGGTAGTAATGATGTTCATAACATCATTCGATTCATACATATAAAGCTATCTTATTCGAAGGTTTAAACTTGTAATCACTAGAACATAGTTTAGTTAATTCTAAACTTGTTCGCAAATAAAAGTTAATCCTTCTAACTTGACTTTTAAAATCAACTAAACACATGTTCTATATCTATATGATATGCTAACTTAATGATTTAAAACCTGGAAACACGAAAAACACCGTAAAACCGGATTTACGCCGTCGTAGTAACACCGCGGGCTGTTTTGGGTTAGTTAATTAAAAACTATAATAAACTTTGATTTAAAAGTTATTATTCTGGGAAAATGATTTTTATTATGAACATGAAACTATATCCAAAAATCATGGTTAAACTCAAAGTGGAAGTATGTTTTCTAAAATGGTCATCTAGACGTCGTTCTTTCGACTGAAATGACTACCTTTGCAAAAATGACTTGTAACTTATTTTTCTGTCTATAAACCTATACTTTTTCTGTTTAGATTCATAAAATAGAGTTCAATATGAAACCATAGCAATTTGATTCACTCAAAACGGATTTAAAATGAAGAAGTTATGGGTAAAACAAGATTGGATAATTTTTCTCATTTTAGCTACGTGAAAATTGGTAACAAATCTATTCCAACCATAACTTAATCAACTTGTATTGTATATTATGTAATCTTGAGATACCATAGACACGTATACAATGTTTCAACCTATCATGTAGACACATCTATATATATTTCGGAACAACCATAGACACTCTATATGTGAATGTTGGAGTTAGCTATACAGGGTTGAGGTTGATTCCAAAATATATATAGTTTGAGTTGTGATCAATACTGAGATACGTATACACTGGGTCGTGGATTGATTCAAGATAATATGTATCGATTTATTTCTGTACATCTAACTATGGACAACTAGTTGTAGGTTACTAACGAGGACAGCTGACTTAATAAACTTAAAACATCAAAATGTATTAAAAGTGTTGTAAATATATTTTGAACATACTTTGATATATATGTATATATTGTTATAGGTTCGTGAATCAACCAGTGGCCAAGTCTTACTTCCCGACGAAGTAAAAATCTGTGAAAGTGAGTTATAGTCCCACTTTTAAAATCTAATATTTTTGGAATGAGAATACATGCAGGTTTTATAAATGATTTATAAAATAGACACAAGTACGTGAAACTACATTCTATGGTTGAATTATCGAATTCGAATATGCCCCTTTTTATTAAGTCTAGTAATCTAAGAATTAGGGAACAGACACCCTAATTGACGCGAATCCTAAAGATAGATCTATTGGGCCTAACAAACCCCATCCAAAGTACCGGATGCTTTAGTACTTTGAAATTTATATCATATCCGAAGGGTGTTCCGGAATGATGGAGATATTCTTATATATGCATCTTGTTAATGTCGGTTACCAGGTGTTCACCATATGAATGATTTTTATCTCTATGTATGGGATGTGTATTGAAATATGAAATCTTGTGGTCTATTGTTACGATTTGATATATATAGGTTAAACCTATAACTCACCAACATTTTTGTTGACGTTTAAAGCATGTTTATTCTCAGGTGAATACTAAGAGCTTCCGCTGTTGCATACTAAAATAAGGACAAGATTTGGAGTCCATGTTTGTATGATATTGTGTAAAAACTGCATTCAAGAAACTGATTTCGATGTAACATATTTGTATTGTAAACCATTATGTAATGGTCGTGTGTAAACAGGATATTTTAGATTATCATTATTTGATAATCTACGTAAAGCTTTTTAAACCTTTATTTATGAAATAAAGGTTATGGTTTGTTTTAAAAATGAATGCAGTCTTTGAAAAACGTCTCATATAGAGGTCAAAACCTCGCAACGAAATCAATTAATATGGAATGTTTTTAATCAATAAGAACGGGACATTTCATTCACTACCACATCAGCGCCACATCTGCACAAACCCTTTAACATTCCTTACACTAAACACTCACTATCATACACTCCTTTTCAAACTTTAACCAATTTAAAATTATTATTTAAATACAATAAATAAATACAAATAACATTTTATTAAATAAAATAAAAACATTACATTATTAAAAATTAAAAACATTACATAATTAAAAAATAAAAGACAATACATAAATAAAAAAACACAATAAATAACGCTAATTGTTTCGAACAATATAATCATCCGGGAGTGTCCAAATGTGTTCGATCAAATTTTTGTGAAGGACATGATGCGCTCTTTTATCTCGCATCTCTCGATCCACCCGATCTTGGAGCTCAGCTCTCTCCGTCCAAGTACGTCGCGGCATGTTTTCTCGATCGCGGAGATAATCCTCTTTGAGGTCGCATATGTTGCGCTCGTTGTCTTTGGTGATCATGTTGTGAAGTATAACACAAGTGTACATGATTCGACGTATTTTATTGATACTAAAAGGTCTTGCTGGGTGTTTTAGTATTGCCCAATGACCTTGAAGAACACCGAAAGCTCGTTTCACGTCTTTTCTCGTGGCTTCTTGAAAATGTTTAAATTTACATTTTTTGGCTCAATTGGACATTTAAACGACTTGACGGGTGTTGCCCATTCTGGGTTTATGTCATCTACCAAGTAATACCCTTTTGTAAATTCGTGCCCGTTGATAATGTAACGGACCTCCGGAGCTCAACCATCCAATAAATCTTCGAACAAATCCGATTCATTAAGAACATTAATATCATTGTTCAAACCCGCTGGACCAAAGAAAGTGTGCCAAATTCACATATCGTAGGACGCAACCACCTCAAGCATTATTGTTGGTCCTTCGTGATCACCCCTATGGTAATGCCATTCCCACGCAACTGGACAATTTTCCCAAGCCCAGTGCATGCAATCGAGACTACCTAACTGTAATGACCCGCACTTTTTCGATCGTTCTATACTTATAAGATTAATATTTACATAAATTAAACCTTACCAACATGATAAGCAATCCAAATTGTTGAGACTTATGTTTTTGAAATGAGTTTTACACAACGTTTGACCGTCTAGTTTGACCGATGATATCACGAACTATATAACATATGATAATTATACGTTTGTGTATATATATGTATATATACATATTTAACATGATCTAAGGATGTTTTAATATCTCATTTTGTATTAATAACAATAAGTTATAAGTATATTTTGAAACTACTAACTTAAGTTTTCAAAACGATAACCATACGTAACGTTATTTGACATAAATACTTATAACATATAATGTTTATACATATATCATATATGTAATGTATTTAATCACTTTTAAAGACTTAAATACATAAAACAATATAAGTATATTCACAAAAGATAGCTATATTTGAATTCTCATTCCATTTTTCACAAGATTTTCTATACGTATATCTAGAGTATATGTACTCGTATCATACCTAGCTTCTATACGTATTTACTATTGGTATATACACATCAAATCACCACCAACCAGCCCTTGTTCATGCCTTATGTATAAGGTAACTCTCTTGTTCATGCCTTATGTATAAGGTAACTACTTTTGATGTTTAGTATGACTAATTACATAAAAATACAACATGAAATTTTGTCCATGTTTTTCCATTAATCATGTTTTTATGGCCTTAAATACATCTTCCATTTTCAAATTTTATTACCTCATTTCTTTAACCAAAAACACACTCTTAAGAAACTCCATAACCATTCAGCTAGTATCCATGAAGATCTAGCCATAAAAACATCACTTAAACACCATAAGAAAAACCTTACAAAAACACTTCAAGAATCCTTTCAAGAACACAAGTTTACTTCCAATCTTTCATCCAACTCCATCACTCTTTTGGTTCTAGATTTTTACTTCTCTTTTACAGCAATCTTGTCCAAGTAACTTGAGGTAGTAACTTTGTTCATAACCTTATTCGATTCATATATATATAGCTATCTTATTTTGTGGTATAAAATTTTAACAACAAGAACATAGTTTGAATGTTTTCAAACTTGTTTGCAAACTAAATAGATCCTTCTCACTTAACTTTTAAAATACTTCAAGACCTGTAATATATCATAAATATATGCTAATTTAACAAGGTATAACTTGGTTTTTCAAAGAACACCTTAAAAACTGAATTTACGACGTCGGAGTGCAACCGGGGGCTGTTTTGGGTTGGATAATTAAAAACCATCTTAAACTTTGAATTGGAGGTTTATTTTCTGGAAAAATGATTTTTACTATGAATATGATAACACATAAAAATTTCATGATTTAACTCAAAGTATAAGTATTTTTAGAAAAATAATCATTTAAGGTTGTTTACATGATGGAAAATGATTAACTTCATAAGTTTCACTAAAGTTTGACCTATGACCTGTGATTTTGAATACAAACTAAGGTATTTACAGTTCATAGTCTTAAAGAGGGACTCGATCCAAGGAAGTGGCAAGTTGAATCAATGAAAACGGAGTTGTAACGAAGAAACTATGACCAAAACGAGATCGGATATCTAAGACTAGTTTAGCTACGAAAATAATTGGAGAAAATTAAATAAATCACATCTTTTTAAAATAACATGATATTTTATATATATGTACTCATAATTTAATTTTATATGGTTCAGGATCACCCGTAAACAATACGAGAAGATTAATCATAAGATCCCATGATTGTACGCAACACGTCATTTGACAACACCGGTACTTTATGTACGCAACACGTCATTTGACAACACCGGTACCGTGGGTCAAGATTAATCTCGACCAATACATATACGATGGGGGTTTTTATTTATTTCATTGGGGGTTTATTAAACACCTAAAAATGAACCATTAAAATTGAATTACTAACATCGGACTGCTAACTACGGACTAAGGAATTATTAAAAGTATTATAAGTATATATATGTGACGTTTGTTTAAAAAGAAAATGTATTGATATATTATATATGGATAGGTTCGTGATATCAATCGGAGACCAAGTCAAAATTACATATCTTCAAGACGAAAGTGAGTATATAGTCCCACTTTTAAACTCTAAGTATTTCGGGATGAGAATACATGTATTTTATGTTTTACGTTATGGACACAAGTAACTGAAAAATATATTCTACGTTGAGTTGTACCACTGGCATACTTCCCTGTAGCTTGGTAACTGTTATTTACAGCGGTATTGTAAATGCGAATCATGTTGTTAGATCTATCGGGCCTGACAACCCCAACCGGACTGGACGACCAGTATTTAACGGTTGCACAGTACTTCGTTTTGTGACTACAGTTGGTACGGTGTAGTAAGATTTCATAATAAAGGGAATATGCGACGTGATTAAATGTTAAGTATGGTTACCAAGTGCTCAACCACTTAGAATATTTTTATTAAAACGTTTATATATGAAATCTTGTGGTCTATATATATATATTGCTGCCGGCATTAAACCTATATCTCACCAACTTTATGTTGACGTTTTAAGCATGTCTATTCTCAGGTGATAATTAGAAGCTTCCGCTGCAACATGTTGAATTTAAGCAGGATCTTGCGTACTCATATTTGTGTCAAAAATAAAACTGCATATCCGAGGATTTGTATTGTAAAATATGCTAGAAATCGTGTTGTTATCATCATTTGTAAAGTTTGTAAGTCTAAGATTATCGCTAAACGATAATCATCTTTATTTTGTCTAAAGCTTGTATCAAAATAAGAATTATGGTTTGTAATGTAAAATATATGCAGTTGTTCTTTTAAAAATGTCGCATATAGAGGTCAATACCTCACAATGAAATCATACGTTATCTAACACGTTCTTATGGTTAAGGACGGGTTATGACATGTGGTATCAGAGCGGTGGTCTTAGCGAACCAGGTTTGCATTAGTGTGTCTAACCGAGAAGTCATTAGGATACATTAGTAAGTCTGGACTTTGACCGGGTCTGATTTTTAAAAACCATTGCTTATCATTGTTGGTTAAAATTTATATGTAAATATTATGTAGTACTAATGGGTTAGTTGTTATGTGATAGATGTCGGGCTCGAAACTTATTATCACATTCAGCGACTCCGAACCAGAATCTTCAGATGGTGTTCCAGTCATTAACCTATCCGATGACGAAAATGATATCTTTGAGGAAGACTCACAAATTCCGGATGAACCAACTATAGGGAACCCGGAAAGTGAACCCGAGGAGGAAAGTGAACCCGAGGAAGAAAGTGAACCCGAGGAAGAAATACAGGAAATTACGAAAGACAAGTTCGAATTAGGAAAGAAACGAAAGGCTAATGAATTAGAAAATTCAAATCCCGAGTTTAGTAATGATGATGTGGCACCAACTCCACTAGACACTACCACCCCTATTCCCGCTATTCCAATTCATTCTATCCCGGCATCCAGTTCTTCAGCCCCACCGCCAAAATATAGGCAGACAGCTAGGATAAGCGTTAGGCCATTCCTTGAACCTAAACGTCCTAGAAAATAGACCAAACGATGCACTGCCGTATTAAACCATGGGATCATATAATGTTTTGTATAATATTATTAGTGTGGTGTGCTTAATATTCGATGTAAGATAAGCATATGTAAAATAGTGAAGTATGAAATGCAATAATTTTCCATGGTTAAGTATTATTTAGATTGTAGTGATTGGTTCTGTACTAAGCTATTAAGTATGAACATTAACGGGTAGGTACTACCCTAGATATAATTATAAAATGCTAATAAGAAGAAAAGGCTTTTATAATAATACCTGGTTCATATTATTAACAAGCTATAATGTACTATAAATACACACTACATCTATAATATTCCATGTGAATAATTATTTTCTTTCATTAGGAAATGGCGCGATTGAATCGAATGACGGAACAAGAAGTCGAGGAATTCATCAACCAGCGAGTGAACGACAGAATGTTATGGGTCGAAGCTGCAAGAGCAGCTGTAGTTAACCCAAATCCTCGTGTAGGATGTACCTACAAGACTTTTCAAGCTTGCAAGCCCTCATCATTCAGTGGAACGGAAGGACCGATCGGTTTAACCCGATGGATAGAAAAGATGGAGACTGTGTTTAAAATCAGTGGTTGTGTTGAAAAGGACATGACCAAGTATCCATCATGCACTTTACAAGATAGTGCACTCACGTGGTGGAAAAATTATGTGAAGGCTGTAGGAGGAGATGTAGCTTATGATACTCCATGGGAAGAATTCAAAATAATGTTAATCAACGAATATTGTCCAAGGAACGAGGTTAGGAAGTTGGAAGATGAATTACGAAGTCTGAAGGTTGTTGGTACTGAAATCACCAACTACAATCAGCGATTCATGGAATTAGTTTTGCTATGTCCTGAATTGGTTCCAACCGAAGAACGGAAGATTGAAATGTACAAAGATGGTTTGCCCACAAAGGTCAAGGCAAACGTTACAGCATCGAGACCTAAGACAATTCATGAAGCTATAACCATGGCAAACGAGCTAACGGATCAGGTCATCTTGGATAAGAAATCATCCAATACTGATGTGAAGGTATTGGGTAACAAAAGAAAGTGGAATGGAAATTATGATCGAGGTAACCAACAACAATCTTTTAAGAAACAAGAAACCACGAAAGGTGCGGGTAGTGGTTCAGGTTTTGGTTACAAAGGACAAAGTCCTTTATGCAACCGATGCCACAAACATCATTTTGGTTACTGTAGTGTGGTATGCAACAAGTGTAATCGACAGGGTCATCTTGCTGAAGATTGTAGGGCTCTCGTTACAAATACAAATGGTACCAAGACTCCTGCCACCAATGCAAATAGAACTGCTTTGGCTACCGTTACTTGTTTTGGGTGTGGAAAACAAGGTCACTATAAGAGCCAGTGCCCGAATCCAGAGAAGAATGTCGGACCTGCACGTGGGAGAGCATTTATTATTAATGCTAGAGAGGCACGTGAAGACCCGGAGCTTGTTACGGGTACGTTTACCATTAATAACTTATCAGCGTCTATTATATTTGATACTGGTGCCGATAGAAGTTACGTGTGTAGAAATTTTTACACTAAATTGAATTGTTCATCATTACCTCTAGATGCTAAGTACATGATTGAGTTAGCTAATGGTAAACTAATTAAAGCCGATAAAATTTGTCGTGATTGTGAAATAAATTTAGCCGGAGAAACGTTTAAAATTGACTTAATACCCGTAGAATTAGGAAGTTTTGATGTAATAGTCGGCATGGACTGGATGTCCAAAGTAGGAGCTGAAGTTGTGTGTGCCAAGAAGGCAATTCGCATTCCTAGTAAGGATAAAATGCCGGTGATGATTTATGGAGAGAAGGGTAATTCAAAGCTAAAACTCATTAGCTGTTTGAAAGCCAAGAAGTGTTTAGAAAAGGGATGTTATGCTATTCTAGCACATGTTAATAAAGTCGAAAAGAAAGAAAAAGAGAAGTGCATCAACGATGTGCCTGTGGCAAGAGATTTTCCTGAAGTTTTTCCGGAAGAGTTGCCGGGATTACCTCCATTTAGATCTGTAGAATTTCAAATAGATTTAGTACCAGGAGCTGCACCAGTGGCTCGTGCTCCATATAGACTTGCACCGTCCGAATTAAAAGAACTTCAAAGTCAGTTAAAAGAATTACTAGACCGTGGATTCATACGACCAAGCACTTCACCGTGGGGAGCTCCAATTTTGTTTGTTAAGAAGAAAGATGGATCTTTTAGGATGTGTATAGATTATCGTGAATTAAATAAGTTAACTATCAAGAATCGGTATCCACTACCGAGAATTAATGACTTATTTGATCAACTGCAAGGATCATGTGTTTATTCGAAAATCGACCTAAGATCGGGCTATCATCAACTACGCGTCAAAGAAGAAGATATACCGAAAACTGCTTTTCGGACACGCTACGGTCATTACGAATTTTTGGTCATGCCGTTTGGATTGACGAATGCGCCAGCTGTATTCATGGACCTCATGAATCGAGTTTGTAGTCCATATTTAGATAAGTTTGTTATCGTTTTCATTGATGATATTCTTATCTATTCCAAGAGTGAACAAGAGCATGAGCAGCATTTAAGGTTGATATTAGAGTTGTTGAGAAAAGAACAGCTTTATGCTAAATTTTCTAAATGTGCTTTTTGGTTGAAAGAAGTGCAATTTCTTGGCCACATTGTTAGTAGCAAAGGAATTCAGGTTGATCCAGCAAAAACTGAAGCCATTGAAAAATGGGAGACTCCTAAGACACCAACGCAGATACGCCAATTTTTGGGTTTAGCCGGTTATTATAGAAGGTTTATTCAAGATTTTTCCCGAATAGCTAAGCCGTTGACAGCGTTAACGCAAAAAGGGAAGAAGTATGAATGGACCTCTGAGCAGGAGAGTGCATTTCAAATACTAAAGAAGAAGTTAACTACGGCGCCTATTTTATCGTTACCTGAAGGGAACGATGATTTTGAAATATATTGTGACGCTTCGCGACAAGGTTTTGGTTGCGTTCTTATGCAACGGAAGAAAGTTATTGCATACGCATCCCGACAATTGAAGATTCACGAGCGGAATTATACGACGCATGATCTAGAATTGGGAGCAGTCGTGTTTGCATTGAAGATGTGGAGACACTACTTGTATGGGGTTAAATTCATTGTGTTTACTGATCATAAAAGTCTTCAACATATTTTTGATCAGAAACAGTTGAACATGAGGCAACGTAGGTGGGTCGAGTTAATAAATGACTATGATTGTGAAATTCGTTATCATCCCGGGAAGGCGAACGTGGTGGCCGATACTTTAAGCAGAAAGGAACGAGAACCAATTCGAGTTCGAGCGATGAACATAAAAATTCGCATGAATCTCAACTCACAAATCAAAGAAGTTCAACGAGAAGCACTTACTAAAGAAAACATAAGAAATGAAATAATGAAGAAGTATGAGAAGCAACTCATTATACGGGAAGACGGAATTCGATATTTTGCAAACCGTATTTGGGTACCGAAGTTGGGTGGATTAAGGAAGTTGATATTGAATGAGGCACATAAGACAAGATACTCGATACATCCTGGAGTTGGAAAGATGTACCAAGATCTTAAGACACATTATTGGTGGCCTAATTTAAAGACAGACGTTGCAACATATGTTGGGGAATGTTTAACTTGTTCCAAAGTCAAAGCTGAACACCAAAAGCCGTCAGGGTTACTTCAACAACCAGAAATCCCAGAATGGAAATGGGATGGTATTACCATGGATTTCATCACGAAGTTACCAAAGACTGCCTGGGGATACGACACCATTTGGGTGATTGTTGATCGTCTCACCAAGTCTGCACATTTCTTGCCTATAAAGGAAACGGATAGAATGGAGAAACTATTACGATTGTATATAAAGGAAATTGTTTCAAGGCATGGAATACCTATTTCCATTATATCCGATCGTGATAGTAGATTTACCTCAAAGTTCTGGCAATCACTACAGGAGGCCCTAGGAACTCGTTTGGATATGAGCACCGCATATCATCCGCAAACTGACGGGCAGAGTGAAAGAACAATTCAGACTCTTGAAGACATGCTCAGGGCATGTGTGATCGATTTTGGAAACGGATGGGATAAGTATTTACCGTTAGCAGAATTCTCGTATAATAATAGTTATCATGCGAGCATTAAAGCTGCGCCAGTTGAAGCACTGTATGGGAGGAAGTGTAGATCTCCTATCTGTTGGAATGAAGTAGGAGATCGACAATTAACTGGTCCCGAGATCATACACGAAACGACTGAGAAGATAGTACAAATCAAGGAGAGATTGAAAACAGCCCGTAGTCGCCAAAAGAGCTACGCCGATGTCCGAAGGAAACCATTAGAGTTTCAGATTGGGGACATGGTTATGTTAAAAGTGTCACCATGGAAAGGTGTAATACGTTTCGGCAAAAGGGGTAAATTGAACCCAAGGTACGTAGGCCCGTTCAAGATCATCGAACGCATTGGACCGGTAGCTTATCGACTCGAGTTATCGCAACAACTCGCCGGAGTACATAATACCTTTCACGTCTCAAACCTTAAGAAGTGTCTTGCAAAGGAAGATCTCACCATTCCTCTTGAAGAAATCCATGTCGACGAGAAACTACAATTCGTCGAAGAACCAATCGAAATCATGGACCGTGAAGTTAAACAGCTCAAGCAGAGCAACATACCGATCGTTAAGGTTCGTTGGAATGCTCGAAGAGGTCCTGAGTTTACTTGGGAACGAGAGGATCAGATGAAACAAAAGTATCCACACTTGTTTCTCGATGACGCAAAATAGGTACAATTTTAAAATTTCGGGACGAAATTTATTTAACGGGTAGGTACTGTAATGACCCGCACTTTTTCGATCGTTCTATACTTATAAGATTAATATTTACATAAATTAAACCTTACCAACATGATAAGCAATCCAAATTGTTGAGACTTATGTTTTTGAAATGAGTTTTACACAACGTTTGACTGTCTAGTTTGACCGATGATATCACGAACTATATAACATATGATAATTATACGTTTGTGTATATATATGTATATATACATATTTAACATGATCTAAGGATGTTTTAATATCTCATTTTGTATTAATAACAATAAGTTATAAGTATATTTTGAAACTACTAACTTAAGTTTTCAAAACGATAACCATACGTAACGTTATTTGACATAAATACTTATAACATATAATGTTTATACATATATCGTATATGTAATGTATTTAATCACTTTTAAAGACTAAAATACATAAAACAATATAAGTATATTCACAAAAGATAGCTATATTTGAATTCTCATTCCATTTTTCACAAGATTTTCTATACGTATATCTAGAGTATATGTACTCGTATCATACCTAGCTTCTATACGTATTTACTATTGGTATATACACATCAAATCACCACCAACCAGCCCTTGTTCATGCCTTATGTATAAGGTAACTCTCTTGTTCATGCCTTATGTATAAGGTAACTACTTTTGATGTTTAGTATGACTAATTACATAAAAATACAACATGAAATTTTGTCCATGTTTTTCCATTAATCATGTTTTTATGGCCTTAAATACATCTTCCATTTTCAAATTTTATTACCTCATTTCTTTAACCAAAAACACACTCTTAAGAAACTCCATAACCATTCAGCTAGTATCCATGAAGATCTAGCCATAAAAACATCACTTAAACACCATAAGAAAAACCTTACAAAAACACTTCAAGAATCCTTTCAAGAACACAAGTTTACTTCCAATCTTTCATCCAACTCCATCACTCTTTTGGTTCTAGATTTTTACTTCTCTTTTACAGAAATCTTGTCCAAGTAACTTGAGGTAGTAACTTTGTTCATAACCTTATTCGATTCATATATATATAGCTATCTTATTTTGTGGTATAAAATTTTAACAACAAGAACATAGTTTGAATGTTTTCAAACTTGTTTGCAAACTAAATAGATCCTTCTCACTTAACTTTTAAAATACTTAAAGACCTGTAATATATCATAAATATATGCTAATTTAACAAGGTATAACTTGGTTTTTCAAAGAACACCTTAAAAACTGAATTTACGACGTCGGAGTGCAACCGGGGGCTGTTTTGGGTTGGATAATTAAAAACCATCTTAAACTTTGAATTGGAGGTTTATTTTCTGGAAAAATGATTTTTACTATGAATATGATAACACATAAAAATTTCATGATTTAACTCAAAGTATAAGTATTTTTAGAAAAATAATCATTTAAGGTTGTTTACATGATGGAAAATGATTAACTTCATAAGTTTCACTAAAGTTTGACCTATGACCTGTGATTTCGAATACAAACTAAGGTATTTACAGTTCATAGTCTTAAAGAGGGACTCGATCCAAGGAAGTGGCAAGTTGAATCAACGAAAACGGAGTTGTAACGAAGAAACTATGACCAAAACGAGATCGGATATCTAAGACTAGTTTAGCTACGAAAATAATTGGAGAAAATTAAATAAATCACATCTTTTTAAAATAACATGATATTTTATATATATGTACTCATAATTTAATTTTATATGGTTCAGGATCACCCGTAAACAATACGAGAAGATTAATCATAAGATCCCATGATTGTACGCAACACGTCATTTGACAACACCGGTACTTTATGTACGCAACACGTCATTTGACAACACCGGTACCGTGGGTCAAGATTAATCTCGACCAATACATATACGATGGGGGTTTTTATTTATTTCATTGGGGGTTTATTAAACACCTAAAAATGAACCATTAAAATTGAATTACTAACATCGGACTGCTAACTACGGACTAAGGAATTATTAAAAGTATTAAAAGTATTATAAGTATATATATGTGACGTTTGTTTAAAAAGAAAAGGTATTGATATATTATATATGGATAGGTTCGTGATATCAATCGGAGACCAAGTCAAAATTACATATCTTCAAGACGAAAGTGAGTATATAGTCCCACTTTTAAACTCTAAGTATTTCGGGATGAGAATACATGTATTTTATGTTTTACGTTATGGACACAAGTAACTGAAAAATATATTCTACGTTGAGTTGTACCACTGGCATACTTCCCTGTAGCTTGGTAACTGTTATTTATAGCGGTATTGTAAACGCGAATCCTGTTGATAGATCTATCGGGCCTGACAACCCCAACCGGACTGGACGACCAGTATTCAACGGTTGCACAGTACTTCATTTTGTGACTACACTTGGTACGGTGTAGTAAGATTTCATAATAAAGGGAATATGCGACGTGATTAAATGTTAAGTATGGTTACCAAGTGCTCAACCACTTAGAATATTTTTATTAAAACGTTTATATATGAAATCTTGTGGTCTATATATATATTGCTGCCGGCATTAAACCTATATCTCACCAACTTTATGTTGACGTTTTAAGCATGTCTATTCTCAGGTGATAATTAGAAGCTTCCGCTGCAACATGTTGAATTTAAGCAGGATCTTGCGTACTCATATTTGTGTCAAAAATAAAACTGCATATCCGAGGATTTGTATTGTAAAATATGCTAGAAATCGTGTTGTTATCATCATTTGTAAAGTTTGTAAGTCTAAGATTATCGCTAAACGATAATCATCTTTATTTTGTCTAAAGCTTGTATCAAAATAAGAATTATGGTTTGTAATGTAAAATATATGCAGTTGTTCTTTTAAAAATGTCGCATATAGAGGTCAATACCTCGCAATGAAATCATACGTTATCTAACACGTTCTTATGGTTAAGGACGGGTTATGACACTAACATACCCGAAAAACGTGCATCTCCAAATGTTTGGTATGCAATCGATGAACATCTTCTTCAGTTGGTTTCCTTAAATATTCTCGCGAAAACATATGACGAAGACATTTACAATAATTCTTTAAACAATCACGAGTCGTTGGTGCACCCATGTGTAAATACTCATAGAATGCATCAGTAGCAATGTCATACGCCAATTGACGTATGGCCGATGTACACTTTTGAAAAATATTGAAACCGAGTTGACCGGTTGCATCATAACGTTGATCAAAATATTTAAAATAATTGGGTCTCGGTGGAGAATCATATGATAGAATAGCATGAACAATACTAATAAACAGTGACTTACACATTCGATATCGATTTCGAAAATAATCACCCGAAAATGTTGGATTATCCGAGAAATAGTCATTGTACAAACGATTACCGATATCAATCTGATCTCTTTGTAACTGGCGTCTTCTAATACTTGTACGAGAATTTCGAGCTTCATCTTCTTCATCAATTGCATCAAGCGTGTGATGCCCCGTACAAAATCAACATATACGGATCATTGATATCGCATATTTAATACGCGTTTTCCTTAGCGATATCGATCATTTTGGTCCTTTTGGATACGATTTGGTGTTATTTCAATAAGTGTTATGAAAGTTCGAGTTCTAAGACCAAGAAGATGAAATTTGAAGTTATTTGACGGTTTTAGTGATTTTCTATGTAAACGAGTGAAAGAGATTGGTTCGATTCGAGTTTGGATGGATTTGGTGAGTTTTTAGCTCCGGAATCAGCAAAATGGGCCTGGAGCGTCGCTCAGAAAGGTGGAGCGCCGCTCAAGTAGGCAGGAAAATTGGTTTGAGGGGTTTTGGAAGTTCACATATCAGAATTTAGCTATACTGAACGCCGCTCAATATATGGAGCGCCGCTCCATGTTCAGCCGGGTTCAGATTTTTACTATTTAAAGCACGAATTTTTACCCTAATGATCATATTTTATTCCCAGACGATTTGCAGCAGCTTTTGGATGAAAAAAGGTGATTTTTGGGGAATCCCAAGATCATTCGAACGCTTCAATCATTACGGGAACGTGCTTCGATTCATTCATTGTTCAAGATTCAATCATTAATTAGGTTTATTTCTTTGTTTCAAACAATGAATTTTTCTATTATTTTGATTGTGATTTTGGCTTTAGCCATGATTGTTGGCTAAGCACTTTAATGTTTGTCTAGATTGAATATTCGTATGTGTTTGGATGATACTTTAATGTTTAATTTGATTAATGCATGATAATTATGAGTTTTGATTAAGAACCATTCTTATGGGATTTGATTATTGTTATTAGGCTTGGTTAGTGATCTTGTTTGAACAAAGGGAACCCTGTTTCAATTTAGTGAACTAGTTTTCAATTGATTTGTCTTAACCAATTGGGTGCTTACTGGACCAAGGAGGTAAACCGGGTAACATAGATTGAACAAAATAGGGGTGAATTGTGTGGAGCGAACGCGTAAAGAATTGAATCTTAATTTTATAATTAGTTAATTACTAAGTCACAAACGAAAGAGGTCTTTGGTGAAAGGGAACCCTAAGCCAATAAATTCTAGTTTGACGTGTTTGCTAAAAGAGAACTCTGGGTAAACCGACTATGTAGTTGCATGTATTGATAAATAGAACTAGCGCTTAATCACAAATCATCCAGCACTGCGAATAGGAGATCTAGGCGAACATTCTTTTATCTATTGGATTCAAATATCTTTACTTTTCATTGAGTCTGCATTTATTTTCTATAAACTTTAAAAACACAAAAATATTGTCTTTTACTTTTGATTTATCCTTGATTTAGCTAATCGTTAAATAGCCACAAAACAAATTATCTCGAACTTTCAATTTTCATAGATTAACTTAGTTTATTTTTATTAGTTGCAATCTTAATTCTCACGTTTAAACTGTCCTTGGAACGATTTCGGAATTACCAACTTTATATTATTGCACGATCGGGTACACTGCCCGTTAGTGTGTAGTAATCTTTAAACCGGCATTTTCCAGAGATAAATTATATACTAGATTTCACACATCAAGTTTTTGGCGCCGCTGCCGGGGACAGTTGTGTTAAAAATTAAGATTGTTATCTAATTGTTCTTAGTTTAATTTTAATTATAGTTTATTATTATTATTAGTTTATCCTCAATTGAATCGGTGCGTTTAATCAGTTGTTAGTTGTGATTTCGCAGATAACATGTAGTGCATGCCGCATACGCGTTCTTCAGATTCTCCTATTCTTCAACCATTTGACGAACCCAAAAGAGAGTTATTTAGAGCATTAAGTCAAGAGAAACAGTCTACAGTGGATTCATCAGCTTCTTCAAGTGATAATATAATTCATTTGGGTAGTAGTGCTGAGATTGTGGTGCCCGATACACCACCTGAAATCCACGAAGCAGAAGACTCTTACGTTTCATTAGATAATTTCGAGACTGAAGAGATGGCTGATCAACCACCTCGTCCTCAGACTATGGCAGAAAAGTTGAAGGCCACCCGAGCTGGCCAAGGCAATTCGATTACTCAACCAAACATCACTCAGCCTTTCCAAATCAGAGGGCCAATTCTGAGTTTGATTTCTTCTGATTGCCAATTTCATGGCAAGGATAGTGAGGATGCTAACGAGCATCTTCGTATTTTCAATGATGTTTGCAACTTATTCAAGCTGCATGAGGTTGCCGATACTTCGATCAAGACAAGGCTTTTTCCCTGGACTCTTAAGGGAGAAGCTAAGAGATGGTTAGATAAGCAACCAGAGGGAGAGATTACCTCTTGAGAAGTTTTGGTAGATAAGTTTTACCAAAGTTTTTCCCTGCGTCTCGAGCTGCTAGACTTCAAGCAGATATTTCGCAATTCAGGCAAAAGAGCAGTGAGACATTATTTGATGCTTGGGACCGTTATTCTAATTTGTTACGCTCATGTCCGCAACACGGGTTGAATGACTTACAAAAGGTCCAGATTTTCTACAAATGTTGTGACATACCAACTCGTCAGAGTATTGATCAAGCAGCAGGTGGAACTTTAATGGATAAGGCATAAGAAGAGGCACTAGAGATTATTGAAAAGCAAGCTGCTTACACTCATGAATGGCATCAAGATCATGAGTCATCCCGTTCAGCTTCAGTTAAGAGAACCGAAACCACTGGTGCGTATGATGATTATGGGTCTATTAATGCTAAGTTAGACAAATTTGGTAGACACTTGGAGAAGTTGGATAAGGACATGCATGGTATTAACGTTGGTTGTGAGTTTTGCGGGGGATTACATTTAGGAAAAGATTGTGATGCAGGTTTGACTATGAACCAGAAAGAAGAGATCACTTATATTAGTCAACAGAACAACAATCAGTTTCAGGGACATGCGCAGTTTAATAGGAATTTTAACAATCCTTATAATCCTCAAGGTAATCAAGGTTCGAGGTTCCATCCAGGATCTAGTGGAGGATATCAACAGCAAGCTCCCGGGTATTTTCAGAAACCCCAAACCGAAGAGAAAAAGTCCAACCTTGAAGCTATGATCAAAAAGCTTGTGATATCTCAAACTTAGCTTGTTAATACTGTTACTCAAAACAATGAGAAGAATGATCAAATGTTTCGAAATCAACAAGCAGCTATTCAGAATTTAGAGAAAAAAATTGGTCAACTTGCTAATCAGAGTAATGAGAGGAAACCGGGGAAGTTACCGAGTAAAACAGATACTAACCCGAAGAATGGACACGTTAATGCTATCACCACCCGAAGTGGTTTAGCATATGATCCACCGAGGAAGCCCGATGAGTACGATTTGAGGGTGCCGTTAGCTAAAAATAGTGAACCGGTTGTTGTTAGTGATTGAGAAGGTTGTAAGGGTACCAAAAGCTGTTGCTGCTAAACCGGTAGTTAAAGAATATCAACCACCGCTCCCATTCCCGAGGAAGCAGAGATTGAAGAAGCTTGAGGCGGAAAAGTCCAAATTCATGGACTTGATTAAAAAAGTTAACATAAATATGCCTTTTATTGATGTGATTGCAGGTATGCCAAAGTATACAAGGTTTCTGAAGGATTTGCTAACTAACAGGAAGAAGCTGGAGAACGTGTCTTCAGTCAGATTGAATGCCGCATGCTCAGCGGTAGTTGCAAACAAGCTTCCCAAGAAGCTTGAGGATCCTGGGAGTTTTACCATTCCTTGTTTACTTGGTAATTTGGACTGTGTGATGGCGTTGGCGGATTTGGGGGCTAGCATAAATTTGATGCCTTATTCTATTTATTTACAGCTAGACCCCGGGGAGTTAAAACCCACGCGTATGGCTATTCAGCTAGCTGACCGCTCTATTAAATTCCCTCGTGGAATTATAGAGAATATGCGAGTTAAGACCGGGTCGTTGGTTTTCCCGGCTGATTTCGTGGTTTTGGATATGGAAGTGGATGAAAGGATTCCACTTATTTTGGGTCGGCCATTTTTGAATACTGCTAGGTGTATCATCGATGTTTATGGCCAAAAGTTGACCCTTAGGATAGATGACTTGAGTGCAACATTCTCAATCGACCATACTTTAAAGTACCCTGCCTACACTGATGATACATGTTATTTTCTTAACACTGTGGATGTCCAGTCTGAGTTTTTGCAGGAATTCCCAGAGTTACAGGGTTCAGGAGAATGCTCTTTGGTTGAAATTGATGAGGAGTTGCAGGTTGAGGAGGTGGACATTTTAACCTCCTTGATGGAAAACGGCTATGAGCCTACTGAGGAGGAGTTCAAGGAACTCGATCGTGATGTGGATTACCGGAGAAAGTCTTCAATTGAAGAACCTCTCGAGTTAGAATTGAAGCTACTTTCAGATCATTTGGAATACGCTTATTTGCAGGAGGAATCTAAGCTCCCGGTAATTATTTCTTCTTCTCTTACTACAGGTCAGAAAACTGAACTTGTGACCATGCTTAAAGCCCATAAACCGGCCATTGCGTGGAAAATTCACGACATCAAGGGTATTAGTCCCTCCTATTGCACCCACAAAATTCTAATGGAGGATAACTCCAAACCTGTGGTGCAATGTCAAAGGAGGTTGAACCCGCACATGCAAGATGTCGTGAAGAAAGAGATCATTAAGCTCCTCGATGCAGGTCTAATTTACCGAATTTCTGACAGTCCGTGGATTAGCTCGGTACACTGTGTACCTAAGAAAGGTGGTATGACTGTTACCACTAATGATAAAAATGAGTTAATTTTCACTCGGACTATCACGGGGTGGCGTGTTTGTATTGACTATCGTAAGTTAAACGACGCCACACGCAAAGACCACTTACCGTTACTTTTCATGGATCAAATGCTAGAGAGGTTAGCGGGAAACAGCTTTTATTGTTTTCTTGATGGTTTTTCGGGCTATTTTCATATTCCTATCTCGCCCGAGGACCAAGGAAAAACCACTTTCACGTGCCCGTATGGCACATTCTCATACCGTTGCATGCCCTTTGGCCTTTGTAACACTCCGGCCACTTTTCAAAGGTGCATGATGGCCATATTCCATGATATGATAGAAGATTGCATGGAGGTGTTCATGGACGACTTTCCGATCTTCGGTGACACTTTCGATTCATGCCTTCTTAATTTAGAGCGGATGTTGGTAAGGTGTGAGAAATCTTATCTTGTGCTCAACTGAGAAAAGTGCCATTTTATGGCACAAGGGGGCATAGTTCTCGGGCACAAGATTTCTAGGAACGGTATTGAGGTGGATCCCGCAAAGGTAACGGCTATTAAGAACCTTCCACCTCCCACCGATGTTAAGGGTGTTCGGAGTTTTCTCGGGCACGCAGAGTTTTACCGGCGGTTCATAAAGGATTTTTCCAAAATTGCTAACCCGATGAACAAACTCCTCGAAAAGGACACACCTTGAAACTTCTCCGAAGAGTGCCAAAAGGCATTCGAACTTCTTAAGGAGAAACTCATCAATGCACCTATCATAATTGCTCCGAATTGGTCCCTTTCATTCGAGCTTATGTGTGATGCATCTGATTTTGCTGTTGGCTCTGTTTTGGGCCAAAGGGTCGAGAAACATTTCTGACCCATCTATTATGCAAGCAAGACCTTGCAAGGAGCACAGTTGATTTATACTACCACTGAAAAGGAGCTCCTTGCGGTGGTCTTTTCGTTTGATAAGTTCCGGTCCTACTTAGTCTTATCTATAACTATAGTCTTTACGGACCATTCTACTCTAAAGTACCTTTTCGCCAAGCCGGATGCCAAACCTCGACTGCTTAGATGGATCTTGCTTTTGCAAGAATTCGATATCGAGATCCGGGATAAGAAGGGTGCTGAAAACCTCGCGGCCGACCACTTGTCTAGACTCGAGAATCCAAATCTCGAAGTCCTTCATGAGTCGAGTATCCATGATAATTTTCCCGACGAATATCTCATGAATATGGACAAGGTGGACGAGCCATGGTATGTGGACATTGCTAATTATCTTGTGGGAAAATTCTTGAAAAAAGGGTGGTCACATCAAAAGAGGAAGAAATTCTTTAGTGACCTTAAGTACTATTTCTGGGAGGATCCCTATCTTTTTCGTTGTTGTCCCGATGGGGTTATTCGCCTGTGTGTTTCCGGTGAAGAGTGTATGCGAATTTTAACCGAGTGCCATAGTGGGCCTACCGGTGGGTATTTTGGACCCCAAATCACGGGGCGTAAGGTCTATGATGCCGGCTTCTTTTGGCCGACAATCTTCAAAGATGCCCACCTGATTTGTAAATCGTGCGATTCTTATCAAAGAGCCGGTAAAGTCACCAAACGGAATGAGATGCCTCAACAAAGCATCCAAGTATGCGAGGTATTCGACGTTTGGGGAATTGACTTTATGGGTCCGTTTCCGAAATCTTATAATTATAGTTACATACTCTTTGCCATTGACTGCGTGTCTAAATGGGCCGAAGTGCAAGCTTTAGCCACCAACGATGCACGAGTTGTAATTTCTTTCCTTCAGCGTTTATTCTCTCGATTTGGAACTCCTAAAGCATTAATTAGCGATAGGGGTACTCAATTTTGTAACGCCCAAATGGAGAAGGTATTGAAGTGATATGGAGTTCTCCATAAAGTTTCTACTTCATACCATCCCCAAACGAGCGGACAAGTTGAGAATACCAATCGAGCTCTTAAAGGAATTCTTGAGAAAACTGTGGGGTCCAATCTGAAGGAGTGGGCGAATAAGCTCGATGAAGCTTTGTGGGCGTTTCGAACCGCCTACAAAACACCGATTGGTACCACTCCTTATCGGTTGGTTTACGGAAAAGCGTGCCATCTCCGTTAGAAATTGAGCATAAGGCGATGTGGGCACTTAAAAAGTGCAATTTGGATTTAAAGGAGGCCGGACGCCTAAGGGCGTGGCAATTGAATGAGCTTGGTGAATTACGCCTTGATGCGTATGAAAATTCGTTGATTTATAAGGAGAAAACCAAGCAATGGCATGATAGAAGGTTAAAGGGTCCGAAAGAGTTTAATGAGGGCGATCGAGTGCTTTTGTTTAACTCTAGATTGAAGCTTTTACCGGGAAAACTTAAGTCGCGGTGGACGAGACCATTTGAGGTTGTTAAGGTGTATCCATACGGTACGATTGAGTTGAAAAATGCGAGTGGTACTACCTTTAAAGTTAACGGACATCGAGTGAAGAAATATTTCGATGGTCTGTTGGAGATTGATGACGGGGTTCACGTTGAACCCGATCCTAACGTCACTTAAAGTTGGGGACAAGTCTTGTGAATGACTCGGTAATAAACTACACATTGTTGTAGAGTTTGTATGTTTTTGTGCTTGTTTGATGATATGTGCAATGTGATCGTACTCGGTTTTTTGTTTGGGTTGTTTGTTGGTTTTTAGGTTGAGGAATTGGGTTAAAATGACTCAAAATTGCGAAATTTTGGGTTATCAGTACTTGGAGCGCCGCTCCATACCTATGAGCGCCGCTCAGACTATACGTACCTGATGTGCCAGATTGTTGAAAAACCTCGACATGGATTTTATGCCTAATGGAGCGCCGCGCAGGTATTTAGAGCGCCGCGCACTATTTTGGAGCACCGCGCGTTGACCTGGAGCGCTGCTCCGATTGACTGGCGGGCTGGGCTGGCTTTTAAAATTAAAAAAAAAAGAAACCCAATTTTCCCAACCACACATATAGGCGACGGTTTTTGATGGATTTTACATTCAAACCTTTCATTCCATCTATCCTAACTATCTTTTCCACACTTACAAACCCTTAGATCTAAAAACCCTAATTTCCATAACTTCAATTTCTTATTTAATTACTTCAAAATCTTGCAAGAATGGCTCCCACTAAGGTCAGAATTTGTTTTCTATCTTGCTAATTTCATCTAATTATGTGTAATTACTTGCTTATTCTTTAATTTGCATGATGAATTAGTGTGGGATTTGTTTAATTGGGGTTTTGTGTTCTAATTAGTGATGGGTTTTGTTAGATTATGATTGTATGCTTTGAATTCATGATTAATTTTGTGTTTTTAGAAGTTATACTTGAACTTAGGGTTTGTGTGTTTGAGAATCCGAATTTGAAAGTGATAGAAGAGTTACTTGCTTGAAATTGTTCTTGTTCTTGAGTTGTTGATATGTTTTTGAGCTAGTGTGGAGTTGTGTTCATATGGGCGGGTCATATTGGTTTGAATGACTTGTGCTATATTTGGTTTATTTATGTATGATGCCATGCTAGAGGGAACATAACATGTGTTTTTGAGATGTGTTGAGTATTTTGTTAGTAGTAATTTGAATTGGTAAAAGTTAGCAAACATGATGAACTTTATTAGATTTGTGGAAGTTAAAAGAGTTATGTGTAATCATGTTTGTCATGTTTGGTTGTGTTGTTATGAGAGTATGGTTGTTATGTGCTATGTTTCAAGAGATGATGCGATATGCGTAGATTTGAGCTCTTGGCATTGTTTTATATATGTTACTTGTTTAACTTGGAGATTGTTTTTAAGATGGATTAACATGCAACATGTTTTGATTGTGATGGGTATTTGGTGCTTATTATTTTTGACTAACACTAACTTTTGAGTTTGGTGTTTTGTTTTCTTTATTTGTTTCATGTGTGTAGAGATCGAGAGGAAACCCGGAACAACCACGACAACCATCAAACAATCCGGAACTTTGGTTGTCTCAAATCGCTAATGATGAGGACTTCGAAGAACGATTTACAATAAATAGCGCCCGTCCAATTGAACGAACATTTCATTTGGATTGGACGCAATTTACAGCGTTGGGTAATAATATTGTTAGAAAGTTGCGTGGTTATTTGTGGGTAACATATGCGGGTCAAGAGTTGAGGCTATACGAAAGGTTATTTGAAATTCGTGAAGATATTTTTAAGCAATTGACTATCGATTTCTTTTCGACAGTTAATTGTCGACCGCGAGCCTCTCCGACCGAGGAGAATTTCTTGACATTTAGATTAGGCGGGTTAGAGCGTAGCATGAGTAATACCGGGTTAGCTCGGGCGTTGGATTTGTATCTCGAGTTGAATGAAAATGATTTAAAGTGGTTCTTGGTACAGTGCAAGGTGTTTGGGCAAGAAGCCTTTAGTGAGAGTGATTATTGGCCAACTGTGGCAAAAGATAACGTGGGTGCTTTTAGTTCAAGTAGAAGTGTTCAGTTAATGTTTCGACTTCCAGAGGACCGAATGATTTTCAAGATGATTGCTCATATGTTCATGGCTAGAGGAAATGCGAATAAGGTTTAGCGAAGGGATCTTTGGATTCTACAGCAAATTAAATTGAGAGAGCGAATTGATATCCCTTGTATGCTAGGAGTGTGGTTACAAGAGATTGGAATGGATAAACGCACGGAACGCCCGTTGTTAGGTGGGCATTTGGTGACTAGGTTTGTTAGGGCATTTTCAATTCCGACTGATAGGTGTAATATGTTGGGGGTTAAGGCGATGCCCACTAATATTCTATTTTTCTCAAAAGCCGAATTTATCAGAAGAGGTCCAACAGGTTGGGTTTTATGGGAGGATGAACAACAACAACCGGGTGATGGTGCTGGACGTGGTCGCGGGAGTGGTGTTGGTCGATCCACTTATGAAGCAGGCAGTTCGAGTGCAAACATACCGGGTACGTGGGCACTTAGTGAAGAAAGTTGGGATTCTCTGGTTAACAGTGTAGATGGGATGTATTTGGAGTATCGGGATAGTCGGTCAGTGTATAATGCTCAGGTTGAGCATAATCAGATGATGTTGGAGGAGCAACGCAGGCATAATGAGGATATGAGGGTTTGACACCAGAATAGTTATGGTGCGATTAACACAGCGTTGGGATAGTTCGGAACGGAGGTTGGTCGTTTGGGTGAGCGAGTTGATAGGGTTGAGTATGATGTGAGGGGGATTCGGGCTCACAATCAGTGGGAGATGCATCAGAGGCAGATTCAGAGACAGATGCGTCAGACACCGGAGGCTTATATTCCGACGCGTACTACTGTTAGGTACCCGAAAATGAGTCAATCATACTCCCAAGAGATCCTTTAGATGAGGGCTATATAAAGGATCTAGGAACTCCATAGAAATTAACAATAGCCAATGTTATGTAATGAGATCAAGGAAGCCGTGGAATAGAAAATCTCATGTTCTCTCAACTTCCTTGATTACTTTGTGGCTATTCGTTCCATTCATCATGTTCATGTTGATCTTAGGATCCAACATGTGGTATCAGAGTGGGATCTTCAACGAAACGAAGATGATTCGCATGAATATCGATAAATGTTCATATCCGACACCTTACACCTTCATATCTTCAACATGAAGATATTCAT
Organism: Rutidosis leptorrhynchoides; assembly: GCF_046630445.1. Lineage (NCBI taxonomy): Eukaryota > Viridiplantae > Streptophyta > Magnoliopsida > Asterales > Asteraceae > Rutidosis > Rutidosis leptorrhynchoides. The sequence continues at coordinate 430,850,859 of NC_092337.1, forward strand.
ATCTTCAAACCTTCATCATGAAGATCTTCATATCTTCATGAAGATCTTCATACCTTCAACCAAAAATTTATGTAAACACGAAATTACTCCAAACACTTTACCGAATCCAATCCAAACACCAAAACACAACTAAATGAGATTCATTCGATACCGATCTCATTTACCGAATTAACACCGACACTTATTCAAATAAAAAACATCACTTATTGAAATCATTCCACAAAACTGATCAATATCATTTATATTTTTCAAATCAAAAATTCACAAAATCAAAATACTTCTGCTACAGTACTCGTATTTCATTATCATTATCAACATAAAAACAACAAAATTGAAATCATTCATTGATGTTGATTAAAGAAATTCAGAAGCATATTTGTTATCCTATTTCCTTCATAAATGATCGAGAATCATCACAACAAGATTTAATCAACAGATTCGAAGTTCATGAACTGAACGAATTTGCTCATATTCATATTCATGAGTCTCGAATTCAAATTTCAACAAATGATGATCATTCAACAATCTCATATACAATTTCGTGATCCAGAGACATCAAAGAACATTCTTGATTCATTATAACTTCATATCATCAACAGATTCATGGAGATTTAATCTGAGTTCTTCGTTCGTATTCGTCTCTAACTGATTTGAGCTCTAGACTGATTTATAGCGATTTGAGCAAAAGTAAAAGTGTAGATCTCTTCGTATTCATATCGTGAATCTGTACGCCAAATCTCATATCTCAATTCGTAAAAATGAGGACGAATTTCGGAGTCAAAGCTTCAAAACAAAATGTCAACTCTGGTGTTCATGATCAAATTCGAAGTGTGTGTATCGATTCAGTTTGTGCAGATAATTTTTGAGCATTCTCTGAAGGATTTACAGCATCTTTCTTGAAGAAATCCGAAGCTAAAAGTTTCTAATTCGTGATTTCAATTTACAAGTTCATATGAAGCTTTTTCGGTCTTGTTCATCAACGAAATCATTAATTTGTTGCTGTTAAGGATCGACTTAAGTCATAAACACTTCAGTCGTTGCTATTAGATTCATTTAAATTCAGTTTCAAACTTCAATTTCATCAAGAGGTTTGAAGTTGATTTTTGTGTTCATATGCAAATGATGAACAGCTTCGGTATTACACATGATTCGGTATGCTCCTGATTCAGTTATTGATTCAGTAATACTGATTTTAATCAGCTTTAGTATGGCTGTTGACTCTGATTCGGTATTGGTATGGTGATGAAAACTCGGTAGATCATTCGGTATGGCTTTGATAGCGGTCTTGTGTTTACACTTTGAGTATCTGATGAACAATAACCGAGTTTCACATTCGGTATTGCTTCATGACCTTTTTGGGCTGAAAGTAACTCTCAAGCCCAACACTTTGACATAGACTACCGAATCTATACTTCTTATTGGACTTCATAGTTAGTTAGGCCCAACCAAATCTATTATGTCTTTAACAGGCTTACCGAATCTGGCCCAACAGAGGCCCAACTACCGAATCTGGTGTCTCCCATGTTATATTTACAACATCAGTCCCTGACAAGTTTCAGTATTTTGCATGGACAGTCCTTTACCGAATCTGCCTACTGATTTGACAGTTTAGACCCCTGACTTTTATCAGATTTTTCAAGAGTGGTCCTTTACCGAATATAGCCCTCCAAAGCGTATTTTTTCACTATTTTCGAGGCACGGATTCACACGGCTTTTCTCATGCGTGTTCTTTATGATATTTTGGAGATTTGCCGAGCACGTCAACCATTTTATACAATGCCGCTCTTATTTCATACGATATTCATGCGAGCATCATTGTGGGGGAGATATGTATATGGTTGACGTGCGTGACTTCAATACATGTACGGTATTGGACTTGAACTTTAAAGAAGACAAAATCGTTGCGTTACTTGTTTGACGAGTGAGTAAAGGAAAACGAAAAGCGACTTCCACATCCTTGGGGGAGTATTGAGACGTTAGGAACTTCGAAGGAGGCAACGATCTACACGCTTTCTGAGACGATCATGTGTTTGCTTGAAATCAAACTTGATCGGCCGTGCCCCATATTCTTTGTGAGGGGAGTTTCTCTAGTTTTTCGAGCTTACTAATCAAGGCAAGTGTTGGAGGGGAGTTATATTCTTCAACAACATGAAGTGATGATATGATGAATGTCACGTGGTTGCGCATTTCCGCTGTGCAAACACAAAGACCATAGAAGGTAGAAGAATTCCAACTTCAAAGATCTACTTCAACGGCCATGCAAGATTCGTGAGGGGAGCTACTTAGCGATAGCATGTTTCTTTCATGTAATTTTTGTATGTATATACTATGGAGTGTTCGTTTGGAAGTATGATTACCTCATGAGGGGAGATTGTTAGGTACCCGAGAATGAGTCAATCATACTCACAAGAGATCCTTTAGATGAGGGCTATATAAAGGATCTAGGAACTCCATAGAAGTTAACAATAGCCAATGTTATGTAATGAGATCAAGGAAGCTGTGGAATAGAAAATCTCATTTTCTCTCAACTTCCTTGATTACTTTGTGGCTATTCGTTCCATTCATCGTGTTCATGTTGATCTTAGGATCCAACAACTACGATCCCTGATTATACAGTAGTTACTCCCCCGAGGCCGGATCCCTCGTATGACCCGTATCAGGCTTGCCAGGACACTTATGGTGTGGATTGGGACCCCTTCAGAGATTTGTGGCCAAGTGAATGATTTGTCGTTGCGCATGTTATTGTTGTAATTTGTTTAAAACTATTTCTTTTCCTTTGGTCTGTATTTGGATAATTATGTATTCTGCTTATGTACTTTGAAAACTTATTTTGGGGGCAAGGCGTTTAGGCATCAGGTGGTGCCACCTTGTCCTGTTTATGTAGTTCGTTTGTTTTTCTTTTCTTAGGTTTGTTGGTGAAATGATTTTTCAAGTCTGGCATTAAGTTCAGCAAAACTACTTGATTGATGATATTGGTGTGATGATCAGGAATGGACGATGTTCTTATGCTGGCAGTCAGTTCAGCGTCATCTGTCACTGGCATTCCGCGATCAGTGGTTAAGCTCGATAAGTTTTTATATTTTCTTTCTCACATTACCCTTTCGATTTTCATCTATTTTTGATCTCAAGTGATGGGGACATTACTTGATCTCAAGTGTGGGGTGGGGATTTAAAATCTCTCGAGTTGGTTGTTAATGGAATCATCATCATATTAGTTTTGATCTAAAAAGACTTGACGTTTCACGGGTTTTGGTCGTAAAAAAAAAATTTGAAAAATTAGGGAAAAATTTAAAAAAACAATGAGAAAAGTTATTTTAAAAGTAAAAAAAAAAAATAGAAAAACAATTGAAAATTCGGCCAAAACCTTTGTTATGAAAATTGGCTTTGATTTGGCTTGGGATTTTATGGCATATTTCGTGATTTCAAAGAAGCCAAAATTGTTGCACATGTTCATTTTCTTGGACATGAAATCCTACGAATTCGGGGAACTCAATAATAGGTCACCTGTACCAAAACGGGTGTAAACCGTGAGAGAACGGTGATTGCATAGCGTGATTGTGACCGAATCACGTGCTAGATCAAAAACTTTTGGTTACTTGGTATAGCAGACTTCTGAAACTATACCATTTTATTATTACATCATCTAATGGTGTGATACTGTGGGAAGAGGAGCCTTGAGCTTCACCAGTGTTGTTCTTTTTAGGAACAATAGCTACGTGCTTGTGTTTGCTTAGACAACACAACCCATAGCCAAAAGCTATGGCACCCAAAGGTTTTTGAGATTTATCGGAAGGGTAGTATCTACTTCCTACCTTTCTTAAAATAAGCAGAAAAGCTTGTCATGTGGGAAGTAGGCAACTTGGAATTAATTCCAACCACGTTCATTACCATTGAATGTGAAATCCTACGAATTCTTTAAGAATTCAATCGTAGGTCACATGCACCAAGGCGGGTGTCAACCGTATGAATGGTAATTGTATCGTGTGGTCAAAACTAGGCCATGCACTAGATCGAAAACTTTAATAGGGCGATCCTCATTGTTTCTCCTAACAAGGACAATGTTGAACCCGACCACTTTGTATAACCCTAGGAGTAAAGTCTCCAAATCGACACACTTGCTGATTTATTTCAGAAGTTGTAGTCCAGACCAGTTGTAGGGTGACAAAAAATCTTAAAAAGTCATTGCTAACATCGTCTGGAAATCTACCAGGCCTCAACATCAAACAGGGAAACTGGTAGTCAGACTTATCTCGATGAGGGAGATCTGTCTCGTTAAATGGGGAGCGCACCATGATACATAAATCTGTGATTGATCAGATCCCCAGTTGGATAACCTCCAAAAAGGTAAGATATCAGCTTTTAAGCCTGATAAACTTCAATCTTTATGATTGACTTAATAGATTAGATGATCACCTCATGATTATCGATGATATCTGGACGTAATGTGTATCCTCCTAAGCACATTATTTTCTTACCGACATCTCACGATGTTAGGTACTATGGGAGGCATTGGCTTGACCAATTGCGGGGTAGCTCGTACGTTCTTTTTGACACATGCGTTCGATTGTCATATCTTTGGTGTTTGGCTCCCACTTGATTCCCGGTTCTTTTGAAGACTTACATTATGGTTCGAGATTCTTTGCCTCATTTTATTTGGTACGCTATGCAAGACTATGTTTAGCTACTTTATTCATATTTAATTGCTTGAGGATTGGGAAGTTAATTTCGGGGGAATGCAAGTGGGAGGTATGGTTGGTATTTACTCCAAATCGTGCCCATGCTAGATGATGGTTGGTTGGTTGTTCTTTTGGTTCTACATACATGTTTGAAGAAGTTATCATATGGTAGAAGATTATTTTCGAGTTTAATTGCTTGAGGACAAGCAAAACTCTAGTGTGGGTTTGTTTGATATCGCATATTTAATACGCGTTTTCCTTAGCGATAGCGATCACATTTTGGTCCTTTTGGATACGATTTGGTGTTATTTCGATAAGTGTTATGAAAGTTTGAGTTCTAAGACCAAGAAGATGAAATTTGAAGTTATTTGACGATTTTAGTGATTTTCTATGTAAACGAGTGAAAGAGATTGGTTCGATTCGAGTTTGGATGGATTTAGTGAGTTTTTAGCTCAGGAATCAGCAAAATGGGCCTGGAGCGCCGCTCAGAAAGGTGGAGCGCCGCTCCAGTAGGCAGGAAAATCGGTTCGAGGGGTTTTGGAAGTTCATAGATCAGAATTTAGCTATACTGAGCGCCGCTCAATATATGGAGCGCCGCTCCTTGTTCAGCCGGGTTCAGATTTTTACTATTTAAAGCATGAAGTTTTACCCTAATGATCATATATTATTCTCAGATGATTTGCAGCAGCTTTTGGATGAAAAAGGTGATTTTTGGGGAATCCCAAGATCATTCTAACGCTTCAATTATTACGGGGACGTGCTTCGATTCATTCATCGTTCAAGATTCAATCATTAATTAGGTTTATTTCTTTGTTTCAAACAATTAATTTTTCTATTATTTTGATTGTGATTTTGGCTTTAGCCATGATTGTTGGCTAAGCACTTTAATGTTTGTCTAGATTGAATATTCGTATGTGTTTGGATGATACTTTAATGTTTAATTTGATTAATGCATGATAATTATGAGTTTTGATTAAGAACCATTCTTATGGGATTTCATTATTGTTACTAGACTTGGTTAGTGATCTTGTTTGAACAAAGGGTACCATGTTTCAATTTAGTGAACTAATTTCCAATTGATTTGTCTTAACCAGTTGGGTGCTTACTGGCCCAAGGGGGTAAACCGGGTAACATAGATTGAACAAAATATGGGTGAATTGTGTGGAGCGAACGCGTAACCAATTGAATCTTAATTTTATAATTAGTTAATTACTAAGTCACAAATGAAAGAGGTCTTTGGTGAAAGGGAACCCTAAGCCAATAAATCCTAGTTTGACGTATTTGCTAAAAGAGAACTCTGGGTAAACCGACTCTGTAGTTGCATGTATTGATAAATAGAAGTAGCGCTTAATCACAAATCATCCGGCACTGCGAATAGGAGATCTAGGTGAACATTCTTTTATCTATTGAATTCAAATATCTTTACTTTTCATTGAGTCTGCATTTATTTTCTATAAACTTTAAAAACACAAAAATATTGTCTTTTACTTTTGATCTATCCTTGATTTGGCTAATTGTTAAATAGCCACAAAACAAATTATCTCGTACTTTCAATTTCCATAGATTAACTTAGTTTATTTTTATTAGTTGCAATCTTAATTCTCACGTTTAAACTGTCCTTGGAACGATTTCGGAATTACCAACTTTATATTATTGCACGATCGGGTACACTGCCCGTTAGTGTGTAGTAATCTTTAAACCGGCATTTTTCAGGGATAAATTATAAACTAGATTTCACACATCAATCATCAACAACAGGATCATTACACGGTTACAACACTATATGCTGTTTAAAAAGAAGTTTTGCATTCATGAAAAGATAACGTCTTTACCAACGTCAAATGTTTTACAAAAGATAACGTGCTTCTACGAATAGAAAGCATTAACATAAGTATATGTGACACAATGGTCGTTACAAAGCCATTGTTCAAAAATAACATAAGTTGTGAATGCAAAATAAAAGTTTCATGATTGAGACATCTCTAAACAATGCAGCGGAACTCTAACACATCGTGTCTATAACAGCAAGTCTAACAGCGGAAGCAACAACGTCTAAGCACCTGAGAAATACATACTTAAAAATGTCAACACGAATGTTGGTGAGCTATAGTTTGATTGTAAACAATAATGTAATTTAGACCACGAGATTTCAGTGCTTCAAAACCAGCGTTTCAAATCAGTATTTCAAATCAGTATCTCAAATCAGTATGATAAAGTATATGTTTATCCGTGGTCACCCGGTAACTAACTTAACGTAAAATAATATAAATATCACCCCCTAAAAGTACACTTGTAGAGTGTGTATGTTCTCGAAGTATTAAACACCCATTACATGCTAGCGCGACTAGCCCGAGTGGGGACGTTAAACCCTATGGATCCATATCTAAGATTCGTGTCTATCGGTTCATAAACCAATAGTTAAACGTTACCGAGCTAAGGGGAATCTTTGTGCCGTTATGTCACCCACACATATATAAAGTTTAAGTACTTGTGTCTACTATGTAAAACATTAAAAGTGCATGTATTCTCAGTCCTAAAAATAGTTAAAGTAAAAAGGGAGCTATAACTCACAGTGATAAATGCGGTAAAAGTCGATATGAAAAGTATGCAAGTAGTAAGTCGGTCCGAAAGGTCCTCAACCTAAGCCAAAGGTTACTAAGTCAGTATATTGTCCCCAAAAGTTTAAAAGTGAATAAATTAAGTCTTAAGTATCATCATCATCATCATCATCATCATCATCATCATTCGTAAAAGATAAAGTAAAGTTTTCATCAAGAATAGAGATCGAAAAAAAAGGATGACTTCGGACAGCTGCTACGACCTCTATACAAACTAAAAAGATGCGTGGTTAGAGGCCCAGGCTCCGTATGTGAGTCCTCATACCGCTATCCAATTTTTAGATCCTAACTCGATGTCGTTTGACCGTGGCGACGGATCAAGCGCGAGTAGGTCAGAATTTTTAGCACGTCGTTACAAAGGCGTAGTGATTTTCGGAAGGCTATAAATCCTAAACCGTATATCGGATTTAGGCGAGTCTTAAACGGAAAGTCATCTACTCGAACCGAACTATCTGAAAATTAACTTTCCAGAAGTCCCAGGTGTCTGATCAGACCCCGAAAAACAGAAAACAAGTGCTCCAGTGGGTTTCTTGGTGCTTGATGTTCATCACGGTTCTCATCCTTGATGCGTGTAAGCTTCAAGTGTACAACTCTTTGATGTTTTAGCATTACTTTGACCAAGTTTCAACCATCAACACACCATGTCAAGACTAAGGAGATATACAACTCACTTAAGAGTTTTAGATGGATGATGAACCAAGGTTACATCATGTTCATAGTCTTAACACAAATAGAAGTTCTATTCAAGATTAAAGCTACAAACTTTGGTTCAATCAACAAGCAAGATCTTAAGTTACATAAATTTGATCAATCAAAGTAATAAAACCCTAAGCTAGAAAGCTTGGATCCCTTAACAGATAATTATGAGATTTCAAAGCTAGAAAGCTTGAATCTTTTATGTTCTTGAAGATCTTTAAAGCAACAAGCTAGTTCTTCAAGTTTCATGAAGATCATAAACTCAAGTTTTGATCTTTTTGCAAAAACAAAGTGATCTTAAGCTATAAAGCTTAGATCCATCAAAGTAATGAAGATCCAAAGCTAGAAAGCTTGAATCTTTTATGTTCTTGAAGATCTTTAAAGCAAAAGGTTAGATCTTCAAGTTTCATGAAGATCATAAACACAAGTTTTGATCTTTTAACAAAAATAAATAGATCATAATCTAGAAAACTTAGACCCAACAAAGTAATGAAGATTCAAAGCTAGAAAGCTTGAATCTTTCATGTTCTTGAAAGATTCAAATCAAAGTTTGAATCTACAAGATATAACAAGATCAAAAAGCTAAAAAGATTGATCTTTAGATAATGATGATGTCGTGTTTATGAAGAGAAAAAGAAGAAGAAGAAAATTTAAAACTTTTAGTGTGAGAAAGACTAGAGAGAAAATTAGAGAGCAAGTGTGTGTAAAATGAGAATGAGATCAAGTGTGAAATGGGTGAAATAAGCTTGATATATATAGTGGTGGACGGTGCTAGGTGGATGGTTTTGGGGAGGGGACAAGGGGACAACTTTTTGCTTTTTGCATGGTGGTGGTCTAAAGATGGTGCTTGTTGTTGGGATCCCATACAACATGTGTAGTAATGGTTTACAAAAATGCTAGTATGTTGGCTCATCTTAATGGGTTTTTGTTCTACTTCTTAATGGATCATTATTCCATTACAATTGAGCTAACTTAAAAGTGCATTAGCTAGAGTAGGGTGGACCTAAGTCCAAAAAGGTAAAAAGTCCAACAAGACTAACTAGTGTGCATTAGTAAATTACTAAGCGTAATTTAGCAACCAATAAGCCAAGTAATTGTCATTAGAAAATAAGAACTAGTATTACGTAATCATAATATTCCAATTATGACAAAAGTTAAACGTGTACCAAGTACGTAGCTCGCTTTAAACGTCAAGTGACACTAACGGTCGTAAAAGCATTCGAGGATCAAGTGAAGTGATTAAACACTTAATAGCACATTGTAAGATATTAACGGAAGTAATTAATCATGAAATAAGATCCTAGAGCATAAACTAGCTCAGTACGCACATATACGCATGTTCGTGAAAGTATAGAGCACAAAAATATAAGTCGAAAAAGTCGGGTCGTTACATTACCCACCCGTTAAAGAAAATTTCATCCCAAAATTTTGAGGAGGGACCAACAGCGGTACCGAATTTGAAGAAGAAGGAGCGTATCAAAGTTCCGAGAGACTCGTGGGCTCAGAAGTGAACTATTTACCTTGAAAGGTACTTGGGCGTATATAAGTAAGAATAGGTATATGCCATTAATTAAGTCTCTTGACCTTAGAGATCAACCAATTGATTTCGTTTCTTGTTAACATGAATATGTCATCTGAATATATATCTACAAAAGGAAAGATGATGTTTTTAGCCATACAGGCATCTTCAGTAAGCTGTATGCATGAAAAGCATCATGAATGTTACCGACTCATCTAAAACATTGAGCGCTCATGTCGCAATATAAAGCTGACCGATAGAATAGAAAACATGGTGATCACAACCATGCAATTTGTTGTCTGGATAGTGTTAGCCACGGATTTTACCAACCCCTTAATTTTGGAAGGAGACCATAGGCATAAAGAACCCGATATTTAACTGAGAGTGACTAATCATACCTACACGCAGGCCATAATTATTTATAGTGTTTCAGGACGGTCTGAACGAACAATGAAAGATATCACCCAGTTTACCATACTGCATGTGAACTTATCCTTGGATGGAATGAAAACACAGTTCCCTAATGTAACTATATGCTTTCAGTTACTTACTGAAGTTAGGGTTAACATCGACTAGAACAACATATAGTTACAACCAACGAAGGAAGAAATATATAGAATAACCACCTCAGTGTTATAGATGTTTTAAGCAGTCCCTTCCAAGAGGATAACATGATTCATAGATTTTTAATGTAATTTACATTACATTTCTGAAAGAAAATCACACGAAAGGTGTGATCTTTGAACGAGAGTAAACTCTTCATACAACGAGCGAGTTGATCTGAATTTATCCTTATACTTAAGGGGATGCGCTGATGAGAAGATACGTGAACCCTTGGTCATAAAGAATGGTTTACTCCAAGTGAAAAGAATCTCAAAAATGATTTCTTGTACCTCAACATACTGGATCATACTGGATAATTAGCCGTGAAATATTGAGAGTAGAAACCCACCTAGTACCTTTCCTATAATAGGGTGACCACCTAGCGTACCTCAGAAAACTGATTTATCGGCCTGCGATTTTGCCATGTCTAACCTTAAAAGGAACATTTTTATGAGCGCAAAGACTTTCTAACAAATTTTATAAAACTGCCATCCAAAGTGGCTCAAGAGTTTTTAACAAAGATCTTAATGGCAAGATTCATCCCTAACGGAGGGCGAGAAGAAGTGTGATCCATAAATGGTGTAGTTTAATACGAAAACCTTTAATAAAATCAACCAAGGAAGTTTTGAAAATCCTTTAAACGTTTGATGTGACAACACAAACGGAATGAAGTTCTTAGTAGATTTAGAAGTATGTACAACGTGTACCATTTTTCACAAAACTATTTGTCTTAAGTTAAACAACTCTATAAAGGAGCGATTTTTAAATAATTTGAAGGTATAACTTAGTATGAACTAACCAAAATAAGTAAAGGTAAATTTATTAACTTAATTATATACATACATACATATAGGATTTTATAAATCGCATAAGTGACAGAAAAATTTTATTACTTTCATTTGTCCATAAATCTCGTGAGGACCGCACAATAAACGTGTAAAATTTTTGATAAACATAGTTTTTCGTATTTCAGAGGTTACGAGTTGAAAAAAAAAAAGATCGAGTGAAAAATATCTGAATCATCGGGTGACATGTTACTATATAATGAAAACTAATGGATTAAATGTAGTTTTGATAATTATCAGGACATAAGTCTTTGGGCCAAAAATGTTCACGCGCGAAGCCGTTACTAAAAAGTGAGGTATGAAGGATAGAACATGAGGACGAGAAGTTAATCGCTTCTTGACTTTGCAAAATGCCAAATAGGTTATGACTAATATTAAGTCGGAATACTGATGGTGTTAATATCATAAATGAGAATTCCCCTGGAATAAGTCAGGACTTAGAGTTATGTAAGAAAGAGCATCGTTTCAACAGGTGTGGCAGATACGATTCTTGGGGTAACGCAATAGTTTTGAATGGTTTAAGTGTTAGTGGATGTTCAAAGGCTCTGCATGACGTGGTAGTAAGTGCCTTTATCACACACACACCCCCATGAATCTCTTGATTTTGACGGTTGTAAAGTCTTCATGATGACTTGAATACGAATGACACGAAAAATTTTACATAACAAGCAACAAAATTTTTATAGAAATCGTTTAAGGTGACAATGTAAGAAAAGAAACGAAGTTCATAGTAAACTAGAGTTATGTACAACATGTACTATTCTTAGTAAAATATCTTTTGAATAAAAGAATTGCTTTGTAAAAGTGAAAGTAAAATTTCATATGTACTAGTCAAAAATAAGTAATTATTTACTTTATTATATATAACATATACGGTTTCTAAAATTTGTACGAATGGCAATAAAATAAATTTATTTTTATAAAACTTTGAGAGGATCGCACAGTAAAATAATGTGTGTAAAACTTTGGCAAATAAAGTTTTAATATTTCGGAGGTTACAAGTTGGAAAAAGATTGATGAGGATCGAGTAAAAGATTTTTTTTTTTTAATTTCGGGTGATATTTGAGCAACAATGTCACGAGGTAATGAAAACTATTGAATTTAAATGTGGTTGATGACTATTAGTAGGGAATAAGTCCTTCGACCAAAAATGCTTAAGTGTGAAGCTGTTGCTTATAAGTGAGATACGAATGGGAGATTATGAGAAAGAGAATTAACCACCCATTGATTTTGGAAAATTTCGAACTGGTACGACTAATATCGAAGTAAGAAGGATGATGGTGTGATTATCATCAAATAAGAAATCTCTCAGAATAAGTTAGGATTTAGAGTCACGTAAGAATGAGTATCAAATAAGATTATTGGGTAGTCTTTAATATAGAATATGAATCGCTGAAGTGATGGGATACAATGTCCTTTATGTATCGTTGTGCAAGTTTGAACATTGTATCGGTTTCTTTCATGGCTAGAAATCGAGTAGATTTGGTGAGGCGGTCAACAATAACCCAGAGAGTGTCATAACCGCCTACCTTTTTATGAACTTCGTGATGAAATCCATTGTTATTCCTTCCCATTTCCATTGTGGGATTTCGGATTGTTGAAGTAATCCAGATGACTTTTGGTGTTCGGCTTTGACCTTGGAACAAGTCTGACACTTCCCAACATAAGTAACGTTGTCCTTTTCTCATGACCTTTTGTGCCTTCATGCAACTAATAAGGTTCGACTTCAGGCTACTTCTCTCCCCGTAAACTGTTAATGGCTCACCATTCTCGCGAGGTATACGAATAATCTTCTCATTATAAATAACTTTCGCTTTCATCCCAGAAAGCCAGTCCGTTCCAACTATTTCATCAAAGCTTCCTAACTTGATGAGTATTAGGTTAATCCTAAAGTTCATTTCAACTATTACATCAAGCTTCCCAAATTGATGGGTCTTAGGTTAATCTTAAGGTTCATTCCAACCAAATCTTATTATGCTACCGTGAAAAATTCTATCAATCTTGTCAAATAACATCTGATTGTGCGTAGGTAACTAATCCTTTCCAACTACTACTTTAAAACTTCCAAGTTTTGTTGACATACTATCATCTCCAAATGATCCACCTGTTAATTTTAAGGTACTACCTTAAATTATTCATCTATCTCTGCCAGCTTACCATTAGCTTGTCCTATAGAATACTTAACTCTCATGGTTGTTAATAGCTTATTAGTCAAAACACTAAGGTTCTTAGATATAAGGTTTCTATCGCCCTAGTATTAAACAACTTCGAGACAATAAAATGTTGTGACGAAACGTACCCTAACTAAAATCAGGATCCATGCGAGTCTCCATAGCCGAGATAACGATTGCTCTACCGCAATTAAGTCCAAAGCTTTTCCTATTTCAGAACTTTTTCGTTAAGTATCCAGGGTGTCTATATCTATAACAAATTTTTGGGTTATCAATTCTGCAATTAAGGCCTTCCTTGTACAGTATCTGGGCTAAGTGGTTATTCTTTCCCTACCTCTAACAGACCATAATGCGTATACTCAAGTGGTTCCTACCAAAATTTTCTTTGAATCACTTCATATTCCTTATATAGTGACATTGGAAATTCTGCATGATTTACTTCAATATAATCACGCTGGCCTGGCGTCATTATATTGTACTAAATCATACGCTCATTCCAACATCACTCCATATGGTCAATGTAACGTGATCACTTCAAGTTCTACTCAATTTCATCTAACGGTGCTTTATCTATGCTATCTCAAAACAAAATCTACATAATTAATCTCACGGCTTCTCGATGTGGGTGCGTAGTTTCCGTAGGTCATGCATCAATGCCTAAATGCCCCGAAATTTACTTCAAAATGTTCGGGTCCAGGTAATGTCGTTAGGTTCCTTTCTAGAAATTCAATCTGGGTCTCGTGTCGAGTTGTACGTGTAGCAAGTAGTAATAGATATGTCATGAGGTGACTCCCAAGTCTTTGGGTATGGCTGAGCATCAGTAGAAGACACTATGACCTTGTGAAAGGAGATGTCTTCCCGACTTATCCAATGCCTAAGAGTGTTAGGGACCTAAGTCCAGAAGTGTCGTTAGATCATCGAGTAGTGGTGAAGAATGAAAGAGATAATTGACGGTCATGAAAGCGTACGGGATACGGGTCAACTTGCGGAAACTGAACAACCTTCTAATGTTCATACGTTGTACGTGGCTAATTAGGGTGAGCTCGGGGGGTGGGGCGAGGTGCGGTTACCCTGACAAGTCCTCACATATCTCCTCCTCCGAGGATCAACTTCAGTGGGCATATAATCCGAGGGGTACTCTTTCTAGATTGCATGAAGTAATGTTTCGATCTCTGGAACGGTGGAACGGTGGAACGGTAGTAACAGGTGGATTACAGACGAGTGGAAAAAGGGTTCAGAAAAACATCTGAACTAGGAAAGATAAATTCTCCAAGTCGGTACAGCGAATAGCAGACATGTAGCAAGAACGTAATCAGGCATAATAACTACAGCAGCCTAGATCGTCTATAGCAGTACATAGCATGACAATAATAACAGTATCAAATAGAACTATCATGCAAAAAGCATATAGTAGCATGCAGTAGCGAGAATAAGCAGTAGCATATATCAAGTTCATATGGCAGTAAAAGTAAGCAGTAGCATGCAGCAGTTCCGCAGAAACAAGTAAACGAGAAAGTTGTAGATTAGTCCTATTAGTGAATCCTACTCGACTCGGTCAAGATGCACTAATGCAACCTAATTCCCTACAACCAATGCTCTGATACCAAATGTGACGCCTCGTACAAAATCAACATTTACAGATCATCAACAACTGGATCATTACATGGTTACAACACTATATGCTGTTTAAAAACAAGTTTTGCATTCATGAAAAGATAACGTCTTTACCAACGTCATATGTTTTACAAAAGATAACGTGCTTCTACGAATATAAAGCATTAACATAAGTATGTGACACAAAGGTCGTTACAAAGCCATTGTTCAAAAATAACATAAGTTGCAAATGCAAAATAAAAGTTCCATGATTGAGACATCTCTAAACAATGCAGCAAAAGTTTAACACAACGTATCTATAACAACAAGTTTAACAGCGGAAGCAACAACGTCTAAGCACCTGAGAAATACATGCTTAAAAATGTCAACACGAATGTTGGTGAGTTATAGTTTGATTGTAAACAATAATGTAATGTAGACCACGAGATTTCAGTGCTTTAAAACCATCGTTTCAAATTAGTATTTCAAAACAGTATTTCAAATCAGTATGATAAAGTATATGCTTATCCGTGGGCACTCGGTAACTAACTTAACGTAAAATAATATAAATATCACCCCTTAAAAGTACACTTGGAGAGTGCATATGTTCTCGAAGTATTAAACACCTGTTAAATGCTAGCGTGACTAGCCCGAGTGGGGATGTCAAACCCTATGGATCCATATCTAAGATTCGCGTCTACCGGTTCATAAACCAATATTAAACGTTACCGAGCTAATGGGAATCTTTGTGCCGTTATATCACCCACACATATATAAAGTTTAAGTACTCGTGTCTATTATGTAAAACATAAAAAGTGCATGTATTCTCAGTCCCAAAAATAGTTAAAGTAAAAAAGGAGCTATAACTCACAATGATAAATGCGGTAAAAATCGATATGAAAAGTATGCAAGTAGTAAGTCGGTCCGAAAGGTCCTCAACCTAAGTCAAAGGTTACTAAGTCAGTATATTGTCCCCAAAAGTTTAAAAGTGAATAAATGAAGTCTTAAGTATCATCATCATCATCATTCGTAAAGGATAAAGTAAGTTTTCATCAAGAATAGAGATCGAAACAAAAGGCTGACTTTGGACAGCTGCTACGGCCTCTATACAAACTGAAAAGATGCGTGGTCAGTGGCCAAGGCTCCGTATGTGAGTCCTCGTACCGCTATCCAATTTTCAGATCCTAACTCGATGTCGTTTGACCGTGGCTACGGTTCAAGCGTGAGTAGGTCAGAATTTTCAGCACGTCGTTACAAAGGCGTAGTGATTTTCGGAAGGCTATAAATCCTAAACCGTATATCGGATTTAGGCGAGTCTTAAACGGAAAGTCATCTACTCGAACCGAAATATCTTAAAATCAAGTTTCCAGAAGTCCAAGGTGTATGATCAGACCCCTAAAAACAGAAAACAAGTGCTCCAGTGGGTTTCTTGGTGCTTGATGCTCATCACGGTTCTCATCCTTAATGCGTGTAAGCTTCAAGTGTACAACTCTTTGATGTTTTAGCATCACTTTGACCAAGTTTCAACCATCAAGACACCATGTCAAGACTAAGGAGATATACAACTCACTTAAGAGTTTTAGATGGATGATGAACCAAGGTTACATCATGTTCTTAGTCTTAACACAAATACAAGTTCTATTCAAGATTAAAGCTACAAACTTTGGTTCAATCAACAAGCAAGATCTTAATTTACATAAATTTGATCAATCAAAGTAATGAAACCCTAAGCTAGAAAGATTGGATCCCTTAACAAATAATTATGAGATTTCAAAGCTAGAAAGCTTGAATCTTTTATGTTCTTGAAGATCTTTAAAGCAACAAGCTAGATCTTCAAGTTTCATGAAGATCATAAACACCTTTTAGCAAAAACAAAGTGATCTTATGCTATAAAGCTTAGATCCATCAAAGTAATGAAGAACCAAAGCTAGAAAGTTTGAATCTTTTATGTTCTTGAAGATCTTTAGAGCAAAAGGTTGGATCTTCAAGTTTCATGAAGATCATAAACACAAGTTTTGATCTTTTAACAAAAATAAAGAGATCATAAGCTAGAAAACTTAGATCCAACAAAGTAATGAAGATTCAAAGCTAGAAAGCTTGAATCTTTCATGTTCTTGAAGGATTCAAATCAAAGTTTGAATCTACAAGATATAACAAGATCAAAAAGCTAAAAAACTTGATGTTTAGATGATGATGATGTCGTGTTTATGAAGAGAAAAAAAAGAAGAAGAAAATTTAAAACTTACAATTTTTAGTGTGAGAAAGACTAGAGAGAAAATTAGAGAGCAAGTGTGTGCAAAATGAGAATGAGATCAAGTGTGAAATGGGTGAAATAAGCTTGATATATGTAGCGTCCCGTTCATATCGATTATAAACGTCACGTACTTATTGGTGTCATTGCGAGGTATTGACCTCTATATGTGACATTTTTCAAAATCTGCATACGTTTTTATGATACAAACCATAACTTTTATTATAACCAAAGGCTTAAACAACATAATAATGATTATCGTTTAGCGATAATCTTAGTCTTACAAACTTTACATTTGATAATAACAATACGATTTCCAACATATTTCACATTACAAATCTTTCGGTATGCAGTTTTATTTTTGACACAAATATGCATACTCCAAATCCTGCTTAAATTCGGCATAATGCAGCGGAAGCTTTTAATTATCACCTGAGAATAAACATGCTTAAATCGTCAACATAAAGTTGGTGAGATATAGATTTAATGCTAGCAGCGTTATAAATATAGACCACAAGATTTAATATACATAAACGTTTTAATAAAAATATTCTAAGTGGTTGAGCACTTGATAACCATACTTAACATTTAATCAACTTCGCATATTCCCTTTATTATGAAATCTCACTACACCGTACCAAGTGTAGTCACCGAAACGAAGTACTGTGCAACCGTTGAATACTGGTCGTCCAGTCCGGTTGGGGTTGTCAGGCCCGATAGATCTATCAACAGGATTCGCATTTACAATACCGCATGTAAATAGTAGTTACCAAGTTACAGGGAAGTATGCCAGTGGTACAACTCAACGTAGAATATATATTTTTAATTACTTGTGTCCATAACGTAAATCATAAAATGCATGTATTCTCATCCCGAAATATTTAGAGTTTAAAAATGGGACTATATACTCACTTTTGCCTTGAAGATATATAACACGACTTGGTCTCCGATAGATATCACGAACCTAACCATATATAATATATCAACATATTTTCTTTTCAAATAATCGTTACATATATACTTTTAATACTTTTAATTTCTAATAGTCCGTAGTTAGCAGTCCGATGTTAGTGGTCCATAATTAGTTGCTCAATAAAATAAATAAAGACTCCATCGTATTCGTATTGATCGGAATTAATCTTGACCCATGGTACCGTGTTGTCAAATGACGTGCTGCGTATATAAAGTACCGTGTTGTCAAATGACGTGTTGCGTACAATCATGAGGTCTTATAATTAATCTTCTCGTATTGTTTACGGGTGGTCCTGAAATATGTAAAATCAAATCATGAGTAAATATATATAAAATATCATGTTAATTAGCCAAGATATTATTAGTTTGGTTTTAGTCAAATTATTTTCGTAGCTAAACTAGCTTCGGATACCCGATTTTGTTTTAGTCGTAGTTTCTTCAATACAACTCCATTTTTGTTGGTTCAACTTGCCACTTCCTTGGATCGAGCCATTATTTATGAATATGAACTGTAAATACCTTGGTTTGCATTCAAAATCATAGGTTATAGGTCAAACTTTGGTGAATCTTATGAAAGTGATCATTTCAGTCGTAAAAACAACATCTAGATGATCATTTTTACAAAAATACTTACACTTTGAGTTACACCATAAGATTTTCATATATTAACATATTCATAAGAAATATCATTTTTACAAAATATAAACTTCCAATTCAATGTTTAAGATGGTTTTTAATTATCCAACCCAAAACAGCCCCCGGTTGCACTCAAACGATGTAGATTCAGTTTTAAGGTGTTCTTTGTAAAATTAAGTTGTATCTTGTAAAGTTAGCATATAATTATGATATATTACAGGTCTTGAAGTGTTTTAAAAGTAAAGTTAGAAGGATCTATTTTGTTTGCGAACAAGTTTGAAATCATTCAAACTATGTTCTTGTTGTTATGATTTGTATATTCTTAATAAGATAGTTATAATTGAACAAGATGATGAACAAAGGTTATACCTCAAGTATGATGAAGAAAGTTACTGAATAAACAAGATATGAACTTGTTCTTGATGACTTGGAAGATTAAAAAGTGAAATCATGAAAGAAACAAAGGTTGTAAGTAAGTTTATATCTTGATTTAAGATAATTAGCTTACATGAATTGAATCAAAGTTTAAACATAGTTTTACCTTGATTATGAAGTTAGAAACTTATGAAGACCTTGAAGAACACTTGAAGGTTGAAGATGAGAGAGTTTAGAAGATCATTTATCTTGAAATAAAGTTGATATGGAAGTATATGTATGTATATATATAGATTTTAAGTTTTGATTTTTAGCTCATAAGTCTTCCTACTTGATCCCACATGTTGTTGACTAACCAAGGCTGCTAAGAGCAGATAATTGAGGTCTAATAATTGGTATTTATAAATAGTAAATACATCTAGAAGTTGCGTATAATACAGGTACATATACCCTAGGTATACGTGTAGAAATCTTGAGGAAACGGAACGAGAATTCAAATATAACTATCTTTTGTGAATATACTTATATTGTTTTATGTATTTAAGCCCTTTAAAAGTGATTAAATACGTATTTATACGATACTTGTATAAGCATTATAGATTATAGGTATATGTGTCAAAGAACGTTACGTATAGTTACCGTTTTGAAAACTTAAGTTAGTTGTCTCAAAGTATACTTATAACTCATTGTTATTAGTACACAATGATATGTTAAACCATCCTTAGATCATGTTAAATATGTATAAATACGTATATGTACACAATCGTATAATTATCGTATGTTATATAGTTCGTGATATCATCGGTCAAATTGGACGGTCAAACGTTGTGTAAAACTCTTTTCAAAAACACAAGACTCAACAATTTGGATTGCTTATCATGTTGGTAATGTTTAATTTATGTAAATATTAATCTCATATGTATAAACGATCGTAAAAATCCGGGTCGTTACAGTACCTACCCGTTAAATAAATTTCGTCCCGAAATTTTAAAGTTGTACCTATTTTGCGTTCTCGGGAAACAAATGTGGGTACTTTTGTTTCATCTGATCCTCTCATTCCCAAGTAAACTCGGGACTCCTTCGAGCATTCCAATGAACCTTAACGATTGGTATGTTGCTCTGCTTGAGCTGTTTAACTTCACGGTCCATGATTTTGACTGGTTCTTCTATGAATTGTAGTTTCTCGTCAACTTGGATTTCTTCAAGAGGAATGGTGAGGTCTTCCTTTGCAAGACACTTCTTAAGGTTTGAAACGTGAAACATATTATGTACTCCGGTGAGTTTTTGTGGTAACTCAAGTCGATAAGCTACCGGTCCAATGCGTTCGATGATCTTGAACGGGCCTACATACCTTGGGTTCAGTTTACCCCTTTTGCCGAAACGTATTACACCTTTCCAAGGTGACACCTTTAGCATAACCATGTCACCGATCTGAAACTCTAATGGTTTCCTTCGGACATCGGCGTAGCTCTTTTGGCGACTACGGGTTGTTTTCAATCTCTCCTTGATTTGTACTATCTTCTCAGTAGTTTCGTGTATGATCTCGGGACTAGTTAATCGTCGATCTCCTAATTCATTCCAATAGATAGGGGATCTACACTTCCTTCCATACAATGCTTCAAATGGTGCAGCTTTAATGCTCGCATGATAACTATTATTATACGAGAATTCTGCTAATGGTAGATATTTATCCCATCCGTTTCCAAAATCGATCACACATGCCCTGAGAATGTCTTCAAGAGTCTGAATTGTTCTTTCACTCTGCCCGTCAGTTTGCGGATGATATGCGGTGCTCATATCCAAACGAGTTTCCAGGGCCTCCTGTAGTGATTGCCAGAAATTTGATGTAAATCTACTATCACGATCGGATATAATGGAAATAGGTATTCCATGCCTTGAAACAATTTCCTTTATGTATAATCGTAATAGTTTCTCCATTCTATCCATTTCTTTTATAGGCAAGAAATGTGCAGATTTGGTGAGACAATCAACTATTACCCAAATGGTGTCATAACCCCATGCAATCTTGGGTAACTTCATGATAAAATCCATGGTAATACCGTCCCACTTCCATTCTAGGATTTCTGGTTGTTGAAGTAACCCTGACGGCTTCTGTTGTTCTGCTTTGACTTTGGAACAAGTTAAACATTCCCCGACATATGTTGCAACGTCTGTCTTTAAATTAGGCCACCAATAATGCGTCTTAAGATCTTGATACATCTTTCCAACTCCAGGATGTATCGAGTATCTTGTCTTATGTGCCTCGTTCAATATAAACTTCCTTAATCCACCCAACTTTGGTACCCAAATACGTTTTGCAAAATATCGAATTCCGTCTTCCCGTATAACGAGTTGCTTCTCATACTTCTTCATTATTTCATTTCCTATGTTTTCCTTAGTAAGAGCTTTTCGTTGAGCCTCTTTGATTTGTGAGTTGAGATTCATGCGAATTTTTATGTTCATCGCTCGTACTCGAATTGGCTCTCGTTCCTTTCTGCTTAGAGCGTCAGCCACTACATTCGCTTTCCCGGGATGATAGCGAATCTCACAATCATAGTCGTTTATCAGCTCGACCTACCTACGTTGCCTCATGTTCAGCTGTTTTTGATCAAAAATATGTTGAAGGCTTTTATGATCGGTAAACACATTGCATTTAACCCCATATAAGTAGTGTCTCCATATCTTCAATGTAAACACTACTGCTCCCAGTTCTAGATCATGCTTCGTATAATTTCACTCGTGAATCTTCAATTGTCGGGATGCGTACGCAATAACTTTCTTTCGTTGCATAAGGACGCAACCAAAACCTTGTCGCGAAGCATCACAATATATCTCAAAATCATCGTTCCCTTCAGGTAACGATAAAATAGGCACCGTAGTCAACTTCTTCTTCAGTAATCGAAATGCACTCTCCTGCTCAGAGGTCCACTCGTACTTCTTCCCTTTTTGCGTTAACGCTGTTAATGGTTTAGCTATTCGGGAAAAATCTTGAATAAACCTTCTATAATAACCGGCTAAGCCCAAAAATTGACGTATTTGTATTGGTGTCTTAGGAGTCTCCCATTTTTCAATGGCCTCAATTTTAGCTGGATCAACCTGAATTCCTTTGCTACTAACAACGTGACCAAGAAATTGAACTTCTTTTAACCAAAACGCACACTTAGAAAATTTGGCATATAACTGTTCTTTTCTTAACAATTCTAATACCAACCTTAAATGCTGCTCATGCTCTTGCTCATTCTTGGAATAGATGAGAATATCATCAATGAAAATGATAACAAACTTATCTAAATACGGACTACAAACTCGATTCATGAGGTCCATGAATACAGCTGGCGCATTCGTCAATTCAAACGGTATGACCAAAAATTCGTAATGACCGTAGCGTGTCCGGAAAGCAGTTTTTGGAATATCTTCTTCTTTGACGCGTAGTTGATGATAGCCCGATCTTAGGTCGATTTTCGAGTAAACACATGATCCTTGCAGTTGATCAAATAAGTCATCAATTCTCGGTAGTGGATACCGATTCTTGATATTTAACTTATTTAATTCACGGTAATCTATACACATTCGGAAGGATCCATCTTTCTTCTTGACGAATAAAATCGGAGCTCCCCACGGTGAAGTGCTCAGTCGAATGAAACCACGGTCCAGTAATTCTTGTAACTGGATTTGTAACTCTTTCATCTCAGATGGTGCAAGTCTGTATGGAGCACGAGCCACTGGTGCAGCTCCTGGTACTAGATCTATTTGAAATTCTACAGATCTAAATGGAGGTAATCCCGACAACTCTTCCGGAAAGACTTCAGGAAAATCTCTTGCCACAGGCACGTCGTTGATGCACTTCTCTTTTTCTTTCGTTTCCACTTTATTAACATGTGCTAGGATAGCATAGCACCCTTTCTTCAAGCACTTTTGGGCTTTCAAACAGCTAATGAGTTTTAGCTTTGAGTTACCCTTCTCTCCATAAATCATTACCGGCGTTTTATCCTCACGAGGAATGCGAATTGCCTTCTTGGCACACACAACTTCAGCTTATATTTTGGACATCCAGTTCATACCGACTATTACATCAAAACTTCCTAATTCTACGGGTATCAAATCAATTTTAAACGTTTCTCCGGCTAAATTTATTTTACAATCACGGCAAATTTTATCGGCTTTAATTAGTTTACCATTAGCTAACTCAATCATGTACTTAGCATCTAGAGGTAATGATGAACAATTCAATTTAGCGTAAAAGTCTCTACACACGTAACTTCTATCGGCACCAGTATCAAATATAATAGATAATAATAAGTTATTAATGGTAAACGTACCCGTAACAAGCTCCGGGTCTTCACACGCCTCTCTAGCATTAATAATAAATACTCTTCCACGTGCAGATCCGTTATTTTTCTCTGGATTCGAGCACTGGCTCTTATAATGACCCTGTTTCCTACACCCATAACAGGTAACAGTGGCCAAGGCAGTTCCATTTGCATTGGTGGCAGGAGTCTTGGTGCCATTTGCATTTGTAACGGGAACCCTACAATCTTCAGTAAGATGACCCCTTCGAGTACAGGTGTTACACACCACATTACAATAACCAGAGTGATGTTTGTGGCATCTGTTACATAAAGGATTTCGTCCCTTGTAACCTGAGCTTGAACCACTACCCGCACCTTGCGTGGTTTCTTGTTTCTTGTTGGATTGTTGATGATTACCTTCCCACTTTCTTTTGTTTTCCGATGTCTTGACATCGGTGTTCTTATCCAGAATAATCTGGTCCATCAACTCATTTGCCATGGTGATGGCTTCATGAATAGTCTTGGGTTTCGATGCGGTAACATTTGCCTTGACATTTTTAGGCAAACCATCTTTGTACAGTTCTATCTTCCGTTCTTCGGTTGGTACTAATTCGGGACATAGCAAAGCTAATTCCATGAATCGCTGATTGTAGTTGGTGAGTTCAGTACCAACAACTTTCAGGCTTCGTAATTCAGCCTCCAACTTCCTAACCTTGTTCCTTGGACAATACTCGTTGATTAGCATTGTTTTGAATTCTTCCCATGGAGTATCATAAGCTACATCTCCTCCTACGGCCTTCAAATAGTTTTTCCACCACATGAGTGCACTATCTTGTAAGGTGCACGATGCATACTTGGTCATGTCCTTTTCAATACAACCACTGATTTTAAACACAGACTCAATCTTTTCAATCCACCGGGTTAAACCGACCGGTCCTTCTGTTCCACTGAATGATGAGGGCTTGCAACCTTGAAAAGTTTTGTAGGTGCTTCCCACATGAGGATTTGGGTTAACTACAGCACCTCTTGCGGCCTCAACACATAACATTCTGTCGTTCACTCGCTGATTGATGAGTTCCTTGATTTCCTGTTCCGTCATTCGGTTCAATCGCGCCATATTCTTCAATAAGAAAAAAAATAATTATTCACATGGAATATTATAGATGTAGTGTGTATTTACAGTACATCGTAGCTTATTAATAATATGAACCAGTTATTATTATAAAAGCCTTTTCTTCTTATTAGCATTTTATAATTATAGCTAGGGTAGTACCTACCCGTTAAAGTTCATACTTAATAGCTTAGTATGAAAATCAATTACTACCACCCAAATAATACTCAACCATGGAAAATTGTTTCATTTCACACTTCACTCTTTTACATATACTTATCTTACATCAAACATCAAGTAAACCACACTAGTAATATTATACAAAACATTATATGATCCCATGGTTTAAAACAACAGCGCATCATTTAGCCTATATCCCAAAACGTTTGTGTTCAGAGAATCGCTTAACGCTAATCCTAGCTGTCTCCCTACGTTTTGGCTGAGGGGCCGAAGAACTGGATGCCTGGATAGAACTAATAGGAATAGCGGGAATAGGGGTTGAAGTGTCTGGTGGAGTTGGTGCCACAACATCCTCACTTAACTCGGGATTTGGATTTTCCAATTCAGTAGCCTTTCGTTTCTTTCCTCGTTCGAACTTGTCTTTCGTAATTTCCTGTATTTCTTCCTCCTCATGATCACTTTCCGGTTCCTCTTCAATTGATTAATCTGAAAATTGTGAGTCTTCCCCAAAGTGGTCGTTTTCATCATCGGATAGGTTAATGACTGGAACACTATCTGAGGATTCTGGTTCGAAGTCGCTGAATGTGATAACAAGTTCTAAGCCAGATATCTATCACACAACAACTATCATGTTAGTACCACATAATATTTACATATTAATTTTTAACCAACAAGGATAAGCAATATTTTTTGAAATTAAACACGGTCAAAGTCCAGACTCACTAATGCATCCTAACAAACTCGATAAGACACACTAATGCAAATTTTATGGTTCTCTATGACCAACGCTCTGATACCACCTGAAGCGTCCCGTTCATATCGATTATAAACGTCACGTACTTATTGGTGTCATTGCGAGGTATTGACCTCTATATGTGACTTTTTTCAAAATCTGCATGCGTTTTTATGATACAAACCATAATTTTTATTATAACCAAAGGCTTAAACAACATAATAATGATTATCGTTTAGCGATAATCTTAGTCTTACAAACTTTACATTTGATAATAACAATACGATTTCCAACATATTTCACATTACAAATCTTTCGGTATGCAGTTTTATTTTTGACACAAATATGCATACTCCAAATCCTGCTTAAATTCGGCATAATGCAGCGGAAGCTTTTAATTATCACCTGAGAATAAACATGCTTAAATCGTCAACATAAAGTTGGTGAGATATATGTTTAATGCTAGCAGCGTTATAAATATAGACCACAAGATTTAATATACATAAACGTTTTAATAAAAATATTCTAAGTGGTTGAGCACTTGATAACCATACTTAACATTTAATCAACGTCGCATATTCCCTTTATTATGAAATCTCACTACACCGTACCAAGTGTAGTTACCGAAACGAAGTACTGTGCAACCGTTGAATACTGGTCATCCAGTCCGGTTGGGGTTGTCAGGCCCGATAGATCTATCAACCGGATTCGCGTTTACAATACCGCATGTAAATAGTAGTTACCAAGTTACAGGGAAATATGCCAGTGGTACAACTCAACGTAGAATATATATTTTTAATCACTTGTGTCCATAACGTAAATCATAAAATGCATGTATTCTCATCCCAAAATATTTAGAGTTTAAAAATGAGACTATATACTCACTTTTGCCTTGAAGATATATAACACGACTTGGTCTTCGATAGATATCACGAACCTAACCATATATAATATATCAACATATTTTCTTTTCAAATAATCATTACATATATACTTGTAATACTTTTAATTTCGAATAGTCCGTAGTTAGCAGTCCGATGTTAGTGGTCCACAATTAGTTGCTCAATAAAATAAATAAAGACCCCATCGTATTCGTATTGATCGGAATTAATCTTGACCCATGGTACCGTATTGTCAAATGACGTGCTGCGTATATAAAGTACCGTGTTGTCAAATGACTTGTTGCGTACAATCATGAGGTCTTATAATTAATCTTCTCGTATTATTTACGGGTGGTCCTGAAATATGTAAAATCAAATCATGAGTAAATATATATAAAATATCATGTTAATTAGCCAAGATATGATTAGTTTGGTTTTAGTCAAATTATTTTCGTAGCTAAACTAGCTTCGGATACCCGATTTTGGTTTAGGCGTAGTTTCTTCAATACAACTCCGTTTTTGTTGGTTTAACTTGCCACTTCCTTGGATCGAGCCATTATTTATGAATATGAACTGTAAATACCTTGGTTTGCATTCAAAATCACAGGTTATAGGTCAAACTTTGGTGAATCTTATGAAAGTGATCATTTCCGTCGGAAAAACAACATCTATATGATCATTTTTACAAAAATACTTACACTTTGAGTTACACCATGAGATTTTTATATATTAACATATTCATAAGAAATATCATTTTTCCAGAATATAAACTTCCAATTCAAAATTTAAGATGGTTTTTAATTATCCAACCCAAAACAGCCCCCGGTTGCACTCCAACGATGTAGATTCAGTTTTAAGGTGTTCTTTGTAAAATTAAGTTGTATCTTGTAAAGTTAGCATATCATTATGATATATTACAGGTCTTGAAGTGTTTTAAAAGTCAAGTTAGAAGGATCTATTTAGTTTGCAAACAAGTTTGAAATCATTCAAACTATGTTCTTGTTGTTATGATTTGTATATTCTTAATAAGATAGTTATAATTGAACAAGATGATGAACAAAGGTTATACCTCAAGTATGATGAACAAAGTTACTGAATAAACAAGATATGAACTTGTTCTTGATGACTTGGAAGATTAAGAAGTGAAATCATGAAAGAAACAAAGGTTGTAAGTAAGTTTATATCTTGATTTAAGATAATTAGCTTACATGAATTAAATCAAAGTTTAAACATAGTTTTACCTTGATTATGAAGTTAGAAACTTATGAAGACCTTGAAGAACACTTGAAAGTTGAAGATGAGAGAGTTTAGAAGATCATTTATCTTGAAATAAAGTTAATATGGAAGTATATGTATGTATATATATAGATTTTAAGTTTTGATTTTTAGCTCATAAGTCTTCCTACTTGATTCCACATGTTGTTGACTAACCAAGGCTGCTAAGAGCAGATAATTAAGGTCTAATAATTGGTATTTATCAATAGTAAATACATCTAGAAGCTGCGTATAATACGGGTACATATACCCTAGGTATACGTGTAGAAATCTTGAGGAAACGAAACGAGAATTCAAATATAACTGTCTTTTGTGAATATACTTATATTGTTTTATGTATTTAAGCCCTTTAAAAGTGATTAAATACGTATTTATACGATACTTGTATAAGCATTATAGATTATAGGTATATGTGTCAAAGAACGTTACGTATAGTTACCGTTTTGAAAACTTAAGTTAGTAGTCTCAAAGTATACTTATAACTCATTGTTATTAGTACACAATGATATGTTAAACCATCCTTAGATCATGTTAAATATGTATAAATACGTATATGTACACAATCGTATAATTATCATATGTTATATAGTTCGTGATATCATCGGTCAAATTGGACGGTCAAACGTTGTGTAAAACTCTTTTCAAAAATACAAGACTCAACAATTTGGGTTGCTTATCATGTTGGTAATGTTTAATTTATGTAAATATTAATCTCATATGTATAAACGATCGGAAAAATCCGAGTCGTTACAATATATATAGTGGTAGAGGGTGTTAGGTGGACGGTTTTGGGGAGGGGACAAGGGGACAACTTTTTGCTTTTTGCATTGTGGTGGTCTAAAGGTGGTGCTTGTTGTTGGGATCCCATGCAACATGTGTAGTAATGGTTAACAAAAATGCTAGTATGTTAGCTCATCTTAATGGTTTTTGTCCTACTTCTTAATGGGTCATAATTCCATTAAAATTGGGCTAACTTAAAAGGTCCATTAGCTAGAGTAGGGTGGGCCTAAGTCCAATAAGGCAAAAAGTCCAACAAGACTAACTAGTGTGCATTAGTAAATTACTAAGCGTAATTAAGCAACCAATAAGCCAAGTAATTGTCATTAGAAAATAACAATTAGTATTACGTTGTCATAATATTCCAGTTATGACAAAAGTTAAACGTGTACCAAGTACGTAGCTCGCTTTAAACGTCAAGTGACACTAACGGTAGTAAAAGCATTCGAGGATCAAGTTAAGTGATTAAACACTTAATAGCACGTTGTAAGGTATTAACGGAAGTAATTAATCATGAAATAAGATCCCAGAGCATAAACTAGCTCAGTACGCCCATATACGCAGATTCGTGAAAGTATAGAGCACAAAAATATAAGTCGAAAAAGTCGGGTCGTTACAAAGCAAATCGAGTAAGTTAAGCGTGTTGTAACCGTCTTGAATCAAATCTTCATCGGAATTGGACTCTGCGCTATCACTATCCGTCACGCTCTCGCTTTCACTTTGAGAATTCAATAAATCATTCATATCCATTTGAATTTTTTTTATATTTGTTTGTGAAATATGAATGGATGGTTGGTGTGATTTTGTTTGTTCGAAGTGGTAGTATATATAGTAGTTGTGTATTAAAAGGAAAAAAAAGTAGCCGTTTAAAAATTGAAAAACAAAAAAGCAATGTGAGGCCAGCAAAAGAAGCCGTTAACCCCGTTGCAGGAGCCACTGGCGAAGCAAGTGGCGATTTGCTGGTAATGGTGGTGACAGGGTGGCGAAAGGTGGCGGTGGTGGCTCACGATCGATTGCAAGTGGCCTTATTGTCACTAACGAGTTAAAATCATGGTGTAATTCAGAATGTGATTATGACCATAATATGATAATTATTTTTTAATCAATTCTACGAAATCAAAAATAGAAAATTCATGCAATGTATTACAAAAATATAAAAACAGGGATGCTTTTATTTTTTTTATTTTTTATTTTTACTTTTTGTGAGAAAACGAGAAAACTAGGGGCGGAAGTAGGATTTTTTTCACCGGGGGTAAAAAAAATTAAAACCGTAGCAATTTTTTTGGACAAAATATGGAGGTTTTGGGGCAAAAAATTAAGGTTTTTAGGTAAATTATGAAGGTTTTTGGGCAAAATTTGAAGGTTTTTGGACAAAATTTAAAGGTTTTGGGGCAAAAGTTGAAGAAATTTGGGCAAATTTTAAAGGTTTTGGGGTAAAATATGTAGGTATTGAGGAAAAAACAAAATCTACCGGGGGCAAAGTCAAAAAATTCAAAAATTTTACACTGAAAAAAATTCACTTGGGGCGGGTGCCCCCATGCCCCATGTAGTTTCGTCCCTGGAGATAACTATTTTAATCAAGGTAGTTCCTCAAAAAATGAAACCCCTAGAACTTACAAAATGATTAATGCTTTTGAGCTAAACAAAAACTATAACCAGAACGAAAGTTCACGAGATGACAAAGGACTACAAACTATTAAAAACAACAAAACAACTACAAGCAATCTACACCACAACATGAAACGAAAGAAGGTGATCAATCTACCCATCGAACGAGAGATTAGAAACCATATTGATCGAAGCTTGTTGAGTCCCCTGAATAATTAAGGATCTAATTATGACAAAGCATGATTATTAACACTAATTGTAATGTGCAGCCAACATAAGTTCACTTAAATAATTCTAAGTCCGTAAACAACATTGTATGTTGTGTATTAGTGGTTTATTGTGCTGCCTTTACTATCAGCATGATATAGTTGAAGATTAATGGGTTCTTCGTAACCAGTAGAAGGATAATGTTGATCCGACAGAAGATCAAAGAAGAACCAACAGAAGAAGAACTAGCATAAAACACTTAGACGAATTATATTTATCTAAACATAATTGTTTCTTGTGTTGTCTACATCAAGTGTGTTATTCAACTGACATCGAAGACTGAGATGAAGAGAAAATGACACCATTCAATGGCTGACAATGACCTTACAAGACAACAGTGGAATGCAAAAGTGTATCGCACGCGAATTTCGTGTATACACGTTTTCAACGCCTTATGAACACAATATTCAATTTTTTATTTAAATCGTGTGTCCATCCATTTTGGGTTGTTCCTGAATTAGCTTCAAACTAAAAGAAGACCACGTGAATTCTGAATCAGTTGTTTGCTGAAGTACAAACATCTAAGTAATCAACGGACAATAGAACCATTACATGATTAATAGACTTTGTATAAACAGACAAGTCCACAAATGTAATACTTAAGGGTGTGGGATTTTTTACCATCGAGTCTGTAAAATCTTATATATGCTTTCAGTGTGTCTTAGCTATCAAGGCGTAACCTGCATCAACCTATTATCTATTCCGCTATAAGATAATAATGATTATTTAAGATTATATCAATAAAAAGAATACGTTAAAAATTACTTGGACCCGTGTTTGTTTAATCTATCTGCTTAATTATACTCAAACTGTTAAAACACTTTAATTATTAAAAGAATTGTATTTAACCCACATGCCTCTACAATCTTCATGTTGTTAATTGGACCAACAAAGCTTCCAAGCTAAACGAAACCAAGAACCCTTAGCTCAGATATCTTTAATAAACTCGTCGAATTCGTCTATCTTTGCACCATGAACCAATTTTTTTTGTTGTTTCTTATTTTAACTATAACCGGTTCGCTCTACTCAGCCATAATCGTCATCATTTCATCGAAAGTTGCGAAAGACTCTACAGATATTTTTTTTTCTCCTAGCGCCTACTCAAATTCAAAATTTATGAGCAACCATATCAAAATCCAAAGCCCTTCCCTACGACTAGAAGAACCAAAACCAACATTAACAATAATTGCAAATTCTTCTTGGGTTCCCGAATCACGTTTCAGATTTCAGGACGAACCGACACAAACTTTTTAGCCCGAATGTCTCCGTCCTCGTTCTCTAAAATCTCAACCAAATTGGTTTCCTATAAAGAAGAAGGAGTAATCCCTACTAATATATCTTTATACAAGGGTCTCAAAGATGATTAAACCAACGGGAATAAAGCCGGTGCAATAATGATAGAATTTGGCTCGGGCTCATTAACAACAATATCAACAAGCTCATCAACACATTTACCTTTAGAATTAGATTTAGAATTAGATCCACTTAATGAACAGCATGACAAGTTAACAACATTTGCAACATTATTGTCAACCACAAAGGCCTGGTCCAAACATCAACACAAGTACACAAAGGAAGCCAATACCTCAAAAGGCCGGATCAAATCTTCATGACCAAACTCGTATCTACAACGGTATTTGGCTCGGAGTAAGAGCTAAGATTCATGGCGTATCTAAGTTTTTAATTAATTCGACCAAAGTGATTAATATAAGGTGCCTAGTCGATCCTCCATGCCGAATCTAAGAGCATCCCATCCAACACATCATTAACACCCATTTCGAATCCCATCACGGTATACTTTCTTCTTCCAATGTTCACAAATTCATAAACATGTTCTTAGGTTCTTCGACCTATAGGATTAATGTGCAAGGTACAACATATAACTATATGGCTAACTTCATTTGAGCCTTCGGGGTCACACACATATACACCGAGACGTCAAATAAAATATATATATGATGTATATATATTACTCAAGTAACAAAATAGTAAATCGAAATTAATTCATTTACTATTCATATGAATAGTAAATGAAACGAAATTAATTAATTTACTATTCACATGAAAGCGACATGATAGAAATTATTAATTATAAGTTACATAACATACCCCTAAAGTATTTGAGAAATACGACTTTTTAAAATCAAATCAAACGAAATATGATATTACACACAAAGAAATCGAAAACAATATATTCTTTTGATTTTCTTTTTGCTACCAAACAAATATAGTATATCATATATTCATATATATATGATCGTTGGGTTATGAGATCAGTAAGAGAGAAGAAAGGAAAAATAACATATTTGTTTTGCTTTCCTTTGATAAATCTCAACATACACATACAGAGTATTATCGATTAATGTATTAATATAATTGGATTATATTAATACAATATTTGAGTTTAGACTAGCATCCATTGACGGACGTTTGAAGTGTAGTGTGGACTATCCAAAGAGACAGTCATACTTTTGATCGTAAGTTTCTCTCCGTCTCATCAATTTCTCCAAGAAAGGTATATCGTTAACTCCTCTTTTGTTTTATATTCTTGACAATTATTATGGTGTAATTGGATCATTGGGATAAATTAATTATGTGCATGTTTCATTAAATATATGAATATATAATCTTGTAAATGTTTTTATGAAATAATAAAATATTATTATTTTAACTATCCGCTGCGTTAATCTAAAATTGGTAAAAGTACACACGGTTTTCCAAGAGTGGTATCCGAGCTGCTTTTACACTATCTTAATTGTCACGTGATTTTCTTTAGATTTAGCTTTGTGGTGAATTGGTAAAAGTCAAAACCTTTATGGTTTTGAAAGTCAACTTTGTTGATTACCTCATGACGCACGAATAAGATCTGGAAAAAAATATCACTGTTATAAATTTTGAATTTTTTTTTTTTATGGCTTGAATAATTGTTGTTTATTTCATTCCATGGTTGTACACATGCATTGTAACCATGGACAATCCATATGTAGGTTTTAATAATGTAGTTATTAAAATTGTAATTGCACACTTAGCCCATAATGCCCCGACTTATGTATGATTGTTGTGATTGTTGATTACGACAATATTATGTTGATTATTTGATTTATTAGAAAGGCCATTTTGAAGCCAAAGTTGTATTATATTTATTTTTCATTTTCATAGTATTGTATTTATGTTTATTCTAAATTGTAAAAGTATTAGATTAGTTGTATTTTCCAATTTTAAATAAATGTAATAATATGAATGTTAAAGATAAAGATGCAACGTGGAGTTTGACTTAGAAGATGGTGAACAGGTCAATTTGACAACGATGGCATTTGTCAAGTTTTCACTTGATTCTTGAATTAAGTGGGAGCAACAGTATTACCCTTAGTTTGACCTCTTGATCTCATGTCAGCTCATGGGATCAAGCATAGGATTTTTGGGCTAGGCTATGTGTGTGATGCATGGTATGATTGTGTTTTATTTTATGCATTTATATATAATTGTTGATTATAATATATGCTAAATGTTTTTGAATGGAAACATTAAATAAAACCGGTAACGAGTTTCAAATATTAAAATTGATTATTTTAAAAAGTTAAACTCTAACGAGTTTAAAGTTAAATAATTTTGAGACTCAAGTTATATATATTTTTGATGAAAACATTAAATAAAACTCTAAACGAGTTTCAAAGATTAAAATTGATGATTTTAAAATAAGTTAAAGTCTAACGAGTTTAATGTTAAATGATTTTGAAAGTCAAATAATATATATGGACGACATCTTTTAAAACTGTTTTAAAACTATACACGTTTGTGTATTTGTTTTTTTTTATATCCTATAAATTAAATAACAAATTAGATCACAAACATAATCGACATATACAATTGGTTAAAATGTTTTTTTAACTAATAGTGTAGCGAATCTTGTGTGCATGCATTATTCGTTAACACAAACATTTTCAAAATACCCGTCAAATTTAAGTCATGCCATCCAATGAGCTTGCAAACACTTCTCGTTATTTTTCTGATCTAGTGAGACTAGGCTGAATTATGGCCACGAGGTGGATTTTTTCGATCTAGTGAGACTAGCGTGAATTTCCACTGTTTCCAAATTGGACGACTTAATCGTATTCACGGTGAGACCTGAGTTCGAGGCAATGATGGGACAAACATGCCATTAGATAATCGTGGTTTGTTGGACTACATATATCTCTAAGTCCCATAAAGATCTAAGAGTTGTACTTGTAATGCAATTGGTACCCGCTACCTACCAATAGACTCCATAAATATTAGCTGATCAACAGATGTGGCTATGGAACTTCTATGTGGATCTTAGGCTTTCGCAAATTAATTGTTTTTTAAAAAATATTATAAAAACTTGGGTAGTTAATTTATTAAAGCTCAATATCGAAAATACTAAATTGAATCTTATATCTGTTGTAGATGTCAAATAATCAAAACGTAAACCAAAACACACTTCCTTCTTTGTTGGAGAAGAATAAACTCAATGTTCAAACTTCCTAGACTGGCACTGCAACCTGAGAATTGTTCTCAAGCATAATTGGAAGTTGAATAAAGTTTAGAACCCATATCCTTTCTTCCTGTTGTGGCAGTTGCTGCTGCTCAGCAAAATGATTATCGAATGTTGTTCGATGATCAGGAAGAAATAGGATTGAAGGGTGAAAAAGAATAAGCTAAATACTTTGTGAAAGGAAAATGACAAATCATTTGCTAGGAAAAATATTCCACCTTCCAAGAAGGAAATCCCAACAAAAGACGCTGAATGTTTTCATTGTGGAAAGGTTGGTAATTGGAGAAGGAAGTTGTCCTATCTTCCAATCTGAGCTGAGAAAAGGCAACGCTGGTGAGACTAGCAAATCAGGTATATTCCATATATAGTTATATACTTCTTCTATTGATTCATAGATCTTGTTAACTGGTTGTGGCCTTCACACCTGTAACAATATGAAGGGAATGAGAAGAAGTAATAGACTGAAGAAAGACACACTGGATTTGCAAGTAGGCAAGGGAGATCAAGGTTTTGTTCAAGTTATTGGTACCTCTGAACTTACTTCTCTAAGTGGTCTTATTGTTTTGTTGGAACAATAGCATTATGCTCTCAATACTGCGAGCGACATAGTTTGAAAGATGTTAGTATTGAACTTGCATTTACACACTTAGGTATTTCAGTTTCTAAGGATAATATATTTATCTTAATACCTATCCACGTGATGGTATTTTTGAAATTGATATGCATAGTGTAATTTCAAATGAGAATTCTGTGTATACCTACATCGCCAAAGTCTTCAAGCAAGACTTGAATAAGACCTATCTATGACATTGCCATATTGGTCATATAAACAAACAATGCATTTCAAAACTCCAATCTAATGGACTTTAGGAATCAATTGACTCTGAGTCATTTGATGTATGCGAGTCATGTTTATGTGAAAAGATGACAAATGCTTC
The DNA here is from genome assembly GCF_046630445.1 of Rutidosis leptorrhynchoides. Classification (NCBI taxonomy): domain Eukaryota; kingdom Viridiplantae; phylum Streptophyta; class Magnoliopsida; order Asterales; family Asteraceae; genus Rutidosis; species Rutidosis leptorrhynchoides. The sequence goes on from NC_092337.1 coordinate 430,886,386, forward strand.
TTTCTCCGATTTAGGTAAAAGAGCTAAAGATCTTTTAGGACTAATACATACTGTTGTATGTAGCCCTTTAAGAACAATGTATAGATTTAGTTAATTTTACTTCATTACATTTACTGATGAGTATAGTAGCTATGATTATTGTAACACCCTGTCAAATCCCTTTAACGGAATGTTAACTCTGGTCCCAATGCTTGGCTTGACTTCTACGTAACAACAATATTCTACAGCGAAAGCAATTAATACCTGAGAATAAAACACGCAAAATGGGTCAACAATAATGTTGAGTGAATCTACAGGTTTTAGGTAAACAATACAGTATGTTTAAGAAATAACATTTCGAAAACGTTTACTAGTGAAAGACCACCAAAGTTTAATGTTAAAGTTTTTAAACAACACCGTTTCTCGTTTCAAAAGTTTGTTGAAACTACCATGTCAAATTTCAATCATTTGTAGACAACACCCTGTCAAGTTTTATCTCATTTGCTCGTAAACCATAGTTTAAATATCGTTGTATAGTATCTGAAAAACAGTTATCGAAAAAATTAGTTTAATTTCCCTTCCCACGAGATTCTATCACTGCATACACCGAGCACCTGAATACTAGCATTAACCCGAGTATAGATGCCACTATACCCGCCTTTACCTCCTAAAATGTTATACACCTGTATGAGTGTATCTAATGTTCAAAATAAATGCACCACTGCTTTTATAGTGGGTGAGGTTGTCAACCTAACGGATCCGTCCATCTAAATTGTGCTTACACCGATGGTATTAAAAGTATTCAAGCTATAGGCTTTGTGTACAAACTCAGTATGCATATGTGTAGTACTCATGTCAATATAAAAGTAATTGAAAATGTAAATATAACAGCGTGTATTCTCATCCCTGAAAACATGTAAAAAGCGGGACTGTAGACTCACCTTTGAATAAAGCTCAGAATGAAAGACAAACGACTTGTACGGTTTAGACCCGAGTAATGTAACATAAGTATATGTATTTAGGTTGGTCAATATATGTATCTTAAACAAGTGTGGTTTCATAGCATACGTTGTCTTATTGCTCGACTCGACGCGCTTTAAAGTAAAAGTCAACTATATCATACAAGTCAAACAAAGTCAACCGAAGTCAAACCGAAAGTCAAACTTGGTCAATGTGGTCAACTAAAGTCAACATCAGTAGGTTCATGTCAAATATTGGTCAACATGTCAAACCTAAGTCATACAATACGTTTTAGGTCATGAATAATCATTTTCACAATTTCAGTTTATCGTCGTGCCAAAATTTATGAACACGTAGCATACATAGCACATTATTTCATAGTAAAAAATTCAAGTAAATATGACAAACTCCAGATCATAAATAGACTTAAAATCTATTCCAAAAAGTCCAGACAGGGACTCATACGACTATTAAAAGTCAGGAATCAGAAGGGATACATTTGGAGTTTGCCAAGTCAGTTTCAGACCGCGCACTGATTTCATTTCCGCTATAACCAGAGTTAGGAACATGCAATTGATACAAGAACAGTGGCCATAGTTCAAGGACAAATCAAAGTAACACATATCAAAAATCTAGCAACTTTTGTTTAGCCAATTGGTACAGTTTATTCGTGCAAGTTGAACATTCAGTTTTCAGCTCAAATCAGAACTCACATAAAGTATGACTCTATTGTGCCCAATGCATAAGGTTTCAGAGATTGAAATAAACTAACAATAAGTCACATATCATGTTAAGTTTCATTTTCCAGAAGCATACATGCTCAAACAATATACAAAATTCACAAAGTACAAAACCGTGTGCAATTTACAGATTCGATTCTCATTTGGTTAGTCACATTCGCATATGATTATCCGAAGATCTAGATACAATTAGCCTATGATATCTACATGAAAGATGAATTAATTTTTGTCTAATTTTCAAATATGCAAAGCTTTAATCACAGAGATTAACACATTTTATCATACCAGGTTATTTTCATGCAAGTGCTGTATAAAACTACATTTACACTAATTCTAGCATATATCGGGCTATACATAAGCAAACGACATGATATACTAGTCTAACTTGAGTGTTTTTAAATTATCTTTCCATTGGTATAAGTCTCACATTCCAATTCGTTTTATATCAATACCTGATTTCAGATCAAGCAATAAAAACACAACGATAATTCAAATCGACATAACTTAATCATACGGAAACGAAATCAAGCGAATCCAAAGCCTAAACTCAATAGTTTTTCGCAAGGAATCTGATTATAACATAATAATTAACATTTGAAAAACTTAATTTTTCTGATCAAATAAATACAAATTCGTTTTTAAACCCTAGCGCATCAAACAATCAAATCAACGATTACAATTAACACGTACGCGTATAGACTTGAGCAATTGACAACATAACTATGAAACTCACATGAAAATCAGATTTTAAAAATTAGGGTTCATGCAAATATACCTTAGATCAACAATCAAAGCACACCAATACGTAGAGGATAACGCGAATTGCAACTTTTGTTCTTGAGGTTTAATCAAAAATTGAAAATTGAATGGTATGGTGATGGTGATGATGTCGACGTGAAAGAGAGCCAGGGAGGGAGAGGCAGTCGATTATTTTTTGTATAAGTGAAGGGTTCTGCTAAATTTAGGTTTACACTCTAATTTATATTAGGGTTTAATTATCATAAAATACAAACAAGTCCCTAAAGTTGTAAAATTAAACATAAAGGGGTGAGGGGGAGGGGGTTCAGCCGAATGGGGCCCTCATGGGGTTCCCGGGCTCTCGTTTTGCAATCCCGTGTAATCGTGGTCCGTTTTAAGTACCGTTTTGTAGTACCAAAGGCCCAGAACGCTAACCCGATCGTTAAACGCAACCAATTGTCTAATTTATTAAAAACCCAATAAATTAAATATTTTAAAAAGTTAATAATTAATAAAATTAATTATTAAAATAAACCCGAGCGTTTCGTTGCTCAAAAAGCTTTTATCAAAATCATATCGTTTTTATCGTATTTCATTATCCGAAGTATTTGTTTGAATTAATATCAACCCATATCAATTATTAAAACCCTCTGAAGATCAAGTACGCATTTAATACACGTAAACGCATAAAAGTTAAATAATCGCCGTTAAATAAACTAACGGAAGTTTAACGAAAGTAACGGAAAAATCTGGGTTGTTACATTACCCACCTGTTATTGAAAATTTCGTCCCGAAATTTTAGTGATCGTCCGCTGAAGTGGTTTCCTCGGGAAACAATTGAGAATACTTCAGCCTCATCTGGTCTTCACGCTCCCACGTGAACTCTGGTCCTCTTCTCGCGTTCCACCGAACTTTAACGATAGGAATTTTGCTTTGCTTCAACTGCTTGACCTCACGGCCCAAGACTTCAACAGGTTCCTGAATGATATGAAGTTTGTCATCGATACGTAGTTCCTCTAAAGGAATAATCAAATTATCATCGGCTAGGCACTTCTTTAGATTGGATACATGGAAAACGTCATGAATACCACTGAGTGCTTGTGGCAGTTCCAATCTGTAAGCTGCCGGTCCAACTCTTTCAGTTATCTCAAATGGTCCAACATATCTAGGACTCAGTTTACCTCGTTTCCCAAATCGTACAACACCCTTCCAAGGTGATACCTTAAGCATAACCTTGTCACCAACTTGGAACTCTATGTCCTTCCGTCTAACATCGACGTAACTCTTTTGACGACTTCAAGCCGTTCTCAATCGTTCCTGAATCTGTAGAACCTTCTCAGTTGTCTCCTGAATAATCTCAGGACCTGTCAACTGACTATCTCCCAACTCGCTCCAACAAACGGGAGATCTACACTTCCTTCCATACAATGCCTCGAAAGGTGCAGCTTTAATACTCGCATGGTAGCTGTTATTGTATGAGAACTCAGCTAGTGGTAAATACTTATCCCATCCGTTTCCGAAATCAATGACACATGCTCTCAACATGTCCTCAAAAGTCTGAATAGTTCGTTCGCTCTGGTCATCCGTCTGGGGGTGATATGCTGTACTCATATCTAAACGGGTCCCCATTGTTTTCTGTAACGATTGCCAAAACCTGGAAGTAAATCTGCTGTCGCGGTCGGATATAATGGATATAGGCACTCCATGCCTAGAGACGACTTCCTTAATGTAGATCTGAGCCAACTTCTCTATTTTATCAGTTTCCCTTATCGGTAAAAAGTGTGCGGACTTAGTGAGACGATCCACGATAACCCAAATAGTATCGTGACCTCCCGCCGTTCTCGGCAGTTTTGTAATGAAGTCCATGGAAATTCCTTCCCACTTCCACTGGGGAATCTCTGGTTGAATTAATAATCCTGATGGCTTCTGATGCTCAGCCTTGACCTTAGCGCAAGTCAAGCACTTCCTGACATAAGTGGCAATGTCAGCTTTCAAATTCGGCCACCAATAAAACGCCTTCAAATCCTGGTACATCTTATCTGATCCCGGATGAATTGAGTATCTCGACTTGTGTGCTTTCTCCAACACTAGTTCTCTCAATCCACCAAACTTTGGTACCCAAATTCGGTTAGCAAAGTACCGTGTTCCGTCCTCCTTGATGTCAAACTTCTTATCCATCCCTTTGAGAAATTCAACATCAACATTCTCTTATTTCATGGCTTCTTGTTGTACTTCGCGGATTTGTGATGTGAGATTCGTACGGACAACTATGTTAAGCGCTTTAACCCTAAGAGGTTTCTCTCGCTCCTTTCTGCTCAAGGCATCTGCCACAACATTCGCCTTGCCCGGATGGTATTGAAGTTCGCAGTTATAATCGTTAAGTAGTTCCATCCAACGTCGCTGTCTCATGTTGAGCTGCTTCTGATCGAATATGTGCTGTAAACTCTTATGGTCAGTGAAGATAGTGAACTTGGTTCCAAACAGGTAGTGTCTCCACATTTTAAGTGCAAAGACAACAGCTCCTAACTCAAGGTCGTGCGTAGTGTAGTTTTGCTCGTGAATCTTTAACTGACGCGATCCATAAGCAATAACCTTATTTCGTTGCATAAGCACGTAACCCATTCCTTGACGTGAGGCATCACAATAAACAACAAAATCTTCACTTCCCTCGGGTAGAGACAATACTGGTGCAGTTGTTAACTTCTCTTTCAACAACTGAAATGCAAACTCTTGCGGTTCTGACCACTCATACTTCTTGCCCTTATGAGTCAACGCGGTCAATGGTCGGGCTATCTTAGAGAATCCTTCGATGAATCTCCGATAGTAACCAGCTAGACCCAAAAATTGCCTAATCTGCGTTGGCGTCTTTGGAGTTTCGCAATTCTTAACTGACTCAATCTTTGCTGGATCGACCTGTATTCCATTGGCCCCTACAATATGGCCAAGAAATTGTACTTCTGGTAACCAAAAGTCACACTTAGAGAACTTTGCATACAACTGCTCTTCTCTAAGCATAGTCAATATCGAACGTAGATGCTGCTCGTGCTCTTCTCTGTTCTTGGAGTACACCAATATATCATCAATGAACACAATGACGAATTTATCTAGGTATGACTTACACACACGGTTCATGAGGTCCATGAACACTGCTGGTGCGTTCGTCAAACCAAACGACATCACTGTAAACTCATAATGTCCATAACGTGTTCTAAACGCTGTCTTCGGGACATCAGCTTCTTTGACTCTCAATTGGTGATACCCGGATCTCAAATCAATCTTCGAATAACAACTGGATCCTTGTAGCTGATCAAATAAGTCATCAATCCTCGGTAGCGGATACCGATTCTTGATTGTTAGCTTGTTCAATTCTCTGTAGTCGATACAAATCTCATCGACCCATCCTTCTTCTTAACAAACAGGACCGGAGCTCCCCAAGGCGAAGAACTCGGTCTAATAAATCCCTTGTCTAATAACTCTTGCAATTGACTAGACAACTCTTGAAGTTCTGAGGGTGCAAGTCTGTACGGTGCGCGAGCCACCGGTGCCGCTCCTAGCACTAATTCTATCTGAAACTCAATTCCTCGATGCGGTGGAGACCAGGTAATTCTTCCGGAAAAACTTCAAGAAATTCCTTAACTATAGGAACGTCTTCGGGTCTCCTTTCTTCTGGTACAATTTGGCTTACATGAGCCAAGAACGCTTTACATCCCTTTCTTACATACTTCTGGACCTTCGAGTAATTAGTGTAACTTGACGGGTGTACTGATCTCTTCTCCGTACACCATTACCGTCGGTGGAAGGAATTCGAATAGCCCTCAGGTCATAGCTACCTCGGTTGTATCGTCAGATAACCAGTTTGTTTCAACCACGAGGTTAAAACTTCCTAGTTTAATAGTTCTATAGAGTACACGTTGTCTAAGGAAGGTACAGGGTTATAAATGTTGCGACCAAACTTCTCTAGCGTAAGGCTTCTCTCAGCACCGGTGTTGACAGCATATATAAACATTATGGTTGATGAGTGAGGACGTGACGAATTTCATAGAAAATGAAAATGAACAGGGTGTAATGGCAACTCAAACAAAATTGATATTTAATCGAAAAGGGTTCGTACAATCTCCCAGGCATGTGTATCTCGCGGGAAAATAGTTGATGTGTAGTTCGAGTCGATGTGTTCAAAGTTGGTTGGTAATGTTTGTGGGTATAATGAAAATGATTGTCACTTAAGAATAGTATGTTGGAACAAAATGATGAGGGATATGGTAACGGGTAGTATTACTAGTAGCAATGAGTGGTGGCGTTAGCGATAAGTAGCGATGGGTTGTGATAAGCAGTGATGATAGCAGTGATGTATAAGTTGTTAGATAGCATGCTCACATCATAAGTATATGCATATGTACTCTAATGCACCCAATAAGGCATAATGGTCTTCAGTCGGTAGGCTCGTGTTGGAAAACAAAATCATGGACGGCGGATGGCTGAATGATAGGTAAGTTGGTAATCGAGTGGACAATACCTACTACGTATTGTGCAGGCGGTTATCAGGAATTTCTCCTCTAAAGACGTATCAGAAATGAGTTGTGATGCACGTTAGCGAGTAGTAAAACGCGGAGGTGTTGGTAGTGTCGAGTATTACTTAGTAGTAGTAAGCTGTAATGAGTAGTATTGAGTAGTAGCAAGTAGTAAGGGGTAGTAGTAAGTAGTATTTAGTAATGACAAGCAGTGAAAAGTAGTGATCAGTCGTGACTAGCAGTGAGAGGTGGCATTGAGTAGTAGTTATCAGTGATAAACAGTACTGAGTAGTGGTATGAGATGAGGAGTGTGTTCAAGTAGTGTCCCAGTAGTGACAAGTAGTGATTGGTGGTGACAGACAGTGTCGAGCAGTGATGAGTTGGGTCAAGATCACAAGTTACTTACAAGCTCTATTAACAATTAATTTGCACAGTGTAAGTCTCTACTCATATTTAATGTTATACAGTTTGTGTTCACAACGGTGTTTATCCAAGTAACCTACTTGACTCGCCCCCAATTCCTTATTTTGCGATGTTGAAACTTCTGTATGAGTTATCGTAATGTAATCCCGGTCATTACATTATGCTATCTCACATTTCCATTTGACATCACTCCATAAGTTCAAGATGGCGTAGTCCACTTAATCTAGTTAAATCTGGCTTCGTGTGTACGTATGTGTTTCGTGATATAGTATATTTAGTCCAAGTCCATGTTGTATGGTATAAGGCGTATGTGTATGTGTTGTAATGTGTAGCCCTATATGTAGCATTGTGAAGCAAATAGTGCAGGTATGGTGTATAAAAGTCGTCCAAGTCACACGGCTACAGACTAGACTTCACTAATGCGCCCTACGGTTAGACACACTAATGTATCCTAGTTCCCTATAGCCAAAGCTCTGATGCCAAATGCAACACCCTGTCAAATCCCTTTAACGGAATGTTAACTCTGGTCCCAGTGCTTGGCTTGACTTCTACGTAACAGCAATATTCTACAGCGGAAGCAATTAATACCTGAGAATAAAACACGCAAAACGGGTTAACAATAATGTTGAGTGAATCTACAGGTTTTAGGTAAACAATACAGTATGTTTAAGAAATAACATTTTGAAAACGTTTACTAGTGAAAGACCACCAAAGTTTAATGTTAAATTTTTTAGACAACACCGTTTCTCGTTTCAAAAGTTTGTTGACACTACCATGTCAAATTTCAATCATTTGTAGACAACACCCTGTCAAGTTTTATCTCATTTGCTCGTAAACCATAGTTTAAATATCGTTGTATAGTATCTGAAAAACGGTTATCGGAAAAATTAGTTTAATTTCCCTGCCCACGAGATTCTATCGCTGCATACACCGAGCACCTGAATACTAGCATTAACCCGAGTATAGATGCCACTATACCCGCCTTTACCTCCTAAAATGTTATACACCTGTACGAGTGTATCTAATGTTCAAAATAAATGCACCACTGCTTTTATAGTGGGTGAGGTTGTCAACCTAACGGATCCGTCCATCTAAATTGTGCTTACACCGATGGTATTAAAAGTATTCAAGCTAGAGGCTTTGTGTACAAACTTAGTATGAATATGTGTAGTACTCATGTCAATATAAAAGTAATTGAAAATGTAAATATAACAGCGTGTATTCTCATCCCTGAAAACATGTAAAAAGCGGGACTGTAGACTCACCTTTGAATAAAGCTCGGAATGAAAGACAAACGACTTGTACGGTTTAGATCCGAGTAATGTAACATAAGTATATGTATTCAGGTTGGTCAATATATGTATCTTAAACAAGTGTGGTTTCATAGCATACGTTGTCTTATTGCTCAACTCGACGCGCTTTAAAGTAAAAGTCAACTATATCATGCAAGTCAAACAAAGTCAACCGAAGTCAAACCGAATGTCAAACTTGGTCAATGTGGTCACATAAAGTCAACATCAGTAGGTTCATGTCAAATATTGGTCAACATGTCAAACCTAAGTCATACAATACGTTTTAGGTCATGAATAATCATTTTCACAATTTCAGTTTATCATCATGCCAAAGTTTATGAACACGTAGCATACATAGCACATTATTTCATAGTACAAAATTCACGTAAATATGACAAACTCCAGATCATAAATAGACTTAAAATCGATTCCAAAAATTCTGGCCAGGGACTCATACGACTATTAAAAGTCAGGAATCAGAAGGGATACATTTGAGGTTTGCCAAGTCAGTTTCTGACCGCGCACTGATTTCATTTCCGCTATAAACAGAGTTAGGAACATGCAATTGATACAAGACCAGTGGCCATAGTTCAAGGACAAATCAAAGTAACACATAAAAAATCTAGCAACTTTTGTTTAGCCAATTGGTACAGTTTATTCGTGCAAGTTGAACATTCAGCTTTCAGTTCAAATCAGAACTCACATAAAGTATGACTCTATTGTGCCCAATGCATAAGGTTTCAGAGATTGAAATAAACTAACAATAAGTCACATATCATGTTAAGTTTCATTTTACAGAAGCATACATGCTCAAACAATATACAAAATTCACAAAGTACAAAACCGTGTGCAATTTACAGATTCGATTCTCATTTGGTTAGTCACATTCGCATATGATTATCCGAAGATCTAGATACAATTAGCCTATGATATCTACATGAAAGATGAATTAATTTTTGTATAATTTTCAAATATGCAAAGCTTTAATCACAAAGATTAACACATTTTATCATACAAGGTTATTTTCATGCAAGTGCTGTATAAAACTACATTTACACTAATTCTAGCATATATCGGGCTATACATAAGCAAACGACATGATATCCTAGTCTAACTTGAGTGTTTTTAAATTATCTTTCCAGTGGTATAAGTCTCACATTCCAATTCGTTTTCTATCAATACCAGATTTCTGATCAAGCAATAAAAACACAACGATAATTCAAATCGACATAACTTAATCATACGGAAACGAAATCAAGCGAATCCAAAGCCTAAACTCAATAGTTTTTCGCAAGGAATCTGATTATAACATAATAATTAACATTTGAAAAACTTAATTTTTCTGATCAAATAAATACAAATTCGTTTTTAAACCCTAGCGCATCAAACAATCAAATCAACGATTACAATTAACACGTACGCGTATAGACTTGAGCAATTGACAACATAACTATGAAACTCACATGAAAATCAGATTTTAAAAATTAGGGTTCATGCAAATATACCTTAGATCAACAATCAAAGCACACCAATACGTAGAGGATAACGCGAATTGCAACTTTTGTTCTTGAGGTTTAATCAAAAATTGAAAATTGAATGGTATGGTGATGGTGATGATGTCGACGTGAAAGAGAGCCAGGGAGGGAGAGGCAGTCGATTATTTTTTGTATAAGTGAAGGGTTCTGCTAAATTTAGGTTTACACTCTAATTTATATTAGGGTTTAATTATCATAAAATACAAACAAGTCCCTAAAGTTGTAAAATTAAACATAAAGGGGTGAGGGGGAGGGGGTTCAGCCGAATGGGGCCCTCATGGGGTTCCCGGGCTCTCGTTTTGCAATCTCGTGTAATTGTGGTCCGTTTTAAGTACCGTTTTGTCTTACCGAAGGCCCAGAACGCTAACCCGATCGTTAAACGCAACCAATTGTCTAATTTATTAAAAACCAAATAAATTAAATATTTTAAAAAGTTAATAATTAATAAAATTAATTATTAAAATAAACCCGAGCGTTTCGTTGCTCAAAAAGCTTTTATCAAAATCGTATCGTTTTTATCGTATTTCATTATCCGAAGTATTTATTTGAATTAATATCAACCCATATCAATTATTAAAACCCTCCGAAGATCAAGTACGCATTTAATACACGTAAACGCATAAAAGTTAAATAATCGTCGTTAAATAAACTAACGGAAGGTTAACGAAAGTAACGAAAAAATTAGGGTTGTTACAATTATGTTCACTTGCTGAAACATAAACATAAAGCTATTTTAACATTCAAAAGTATATCAAAATGAAGTAGATAATCAGCTTGGAAAGACCATTAAAGCACTTCGCTCTGATGGAGTAAGTAAGTTTATGAGTCAAGAGTTTTTTGGACCACCTAAAGAATTGTGGGATTGTCTCATAGTTCACTCTACATTACACACCACAACACGATGATGTGTCTGAGTAAGAGGAATCGAACTTTACTTGATATAGTTTGATTTATGATGAGTCTGATTTCTCTACTACCGTCTTTTACAGATATGCATGAGAGTCTGCTGCAGGCATACTCAATGTGATTCCAACTATGAAGGTAGAAAAGACACCATATGAGTTATGGCATGGGAAGAATCCCAAGTTGTCTTATATGAACGTCTGGGGTTGTAAAGCGTACGTGAAGCATGACACTTCAAACAAATTAGAACCCAAAACTATCTAATGTTACTTTGTATGATACATAAAGGAAACAATGGGTTACTACTTTTACTACCAAGCTGAAGACAACGTGTTTTCTGCTCAGTCTGCTGAATTCCTGGAAAGAGATCTTCTCTAACAAGAAGTCAGTGGGAGTAAAGTAGATCTTGAAGAAATTCAAGTACTTTAAAGTAACATACCTTCAGTAAGCACTAGCAATCCACACGTTGAAACTGAGCGTACTGTTGGTGAGCCAGAACGTGTTACACCTGAACTTTATAGATCTAGTAGAACTCATCGGGTTATGAGGTTTAATTATCTGATTAATTCAGATAAACCTCAACTAAGGGATTATGATAAACCCTCTAGCTACGGTGAAGCCATGTCAGATCCAGAATCTAACAAATGGCGAGATGCTATGAAGGCAGAGATGCAGTCCATGAAAGATAACCAAGTATGGGACTTGATTGATCCTCCACCCAATTGCAAAACAGTGGGGAGTAAATGGGTCTTCAAAAGGAAGGCTGACATGGACGGTAATGTAAACACTTTTAAGGCTCGGTTGGTGGCAAAAGGTTATACTCAAACTCAAGCAATTGATTATGAGGAAACTTTTTCATCAGTCACGAGCATTAAATCAATTAGGATACTTATTGCCATAGCTGCTTTTCATGATTATGAAATATGGCAAATGGATGTCAAAACTGCTTTTCTAAATGGTGACCTAAGCGAGGACGTATATATGGTTCAGCCGAAAGAGTTTATGAATCCTAAGCATCCTAATAAAGTATGCAAGCTTCTAAAATCCATTTATGGATAAAAGCAAGCATCCAGGAGCTAGAATCTTAAGTTTAATGAGAAAATCAAAGTGTTTAATTTTTCTCAGAACCAAGATAAGCCCTGAGTTTACATTAGAGCTAGTGGGAGCAGAGTAGTCTTCTTGATCTTATATGTTGATGACATATTACTTATTAGAAATAACATTCCAGCTTGCAAGATGTCAAGTCTTGGCTTGGAAAATGTATTTCCATAAAGGATTTTGATGAAGCTACTTATATTATTGGAATGAGGATCTATACAATAGATCCAATTGGCTTATTGGTTTGAATCAAAGTACATACATTATCTTGCAGAGATTTAGCATACAAAACTCTAAGCATGGAGCTTTGCCAATGCAAAAGGGCATAACCGTGAGAAAGTCTCAAAAGTCCTATCACAACAAATGAGGTGAGACAAATGAAATGTATCACATATGCTTCGGCTATATGATCCATTATGTATGCCATGATATGTACTATACTCGATGTTTCATTAGTTTTGAGTTTGACGAGTCATTGTCAACATAATCCAGGTGAAGTATATTAGATTGTTGTTAAGAATATTCTTTAGTATTTGCAGAATACTAATGAGATGTTCTTGGTTTACGGTGGTTTGGAAGAAGAGTTAAGTATTAAGTTTTATACTGATTCTAGTTTCCAAACTGATCAAGACGATTCTCGATCCAGTCACGTTGTTTCTTTGTCATGATGGGCAAGACAGTTGATTGGAAGAGCTCTAGGCAGAGCACTATTAAACAATCTACAACAAAAGCAGAATACATTGTTGACTGAGAAGCTGCTCAGAAAGCTGTCTAGATAAGGAAGTTTGTTGTTATACTCCTAGTAGTACACAACATTTAATCTTCTATAATATGTACTGTGATAGTTCGAGTGTTAATATACTTTTGAAAGAATCACATGTACATAAAAGTATCTGGAAAATTCTTCAAAAGTTTGACTACATTCATTAAGTCATTAAGAGGAATGATATTAGTATTCTTAAAGGTTCATACAAATGATAATGTGGCTGACCCGTTCATGAAGCCCATGATGCACAACAAGCATGATGATCATTCTAGTAATACGGGACTTCGTTATGCTGCTGATCTTTTTCATTTGTAATTTAGTATTTGGATATTTTTGGAACATTAAGCAGTTTTATATTAATGAATTGATATATAGTTGGTATGATCGTTTTCATTTATATCACCGTGTTCTATATTAGCATGTTTAATCCATGAATAATTGTTAATTATTCAAAATCTCCATAATCGGTCATGTTATGGGAATAACATGAATTAAGATTAATGTGAAATTTTGGTTATATTCATTGAAGATGAATAGTTAACTTGTTGAGACCAAAATTCATATGTATTGATTGATGATGAATATTTGAATGACCCAACCATGAGATGTCACTACATGGATCGTAGTCAGTAGTAAATCTTTTAGTGATTATGTCTTTGTGTCCTTAAAATTGAGATGCACGCCCGTCTTGATGGGTGTAACATTGTATTTTGATATGGTTAAACACTGTCCTGAATAAGGCTGTTATAAAGGCCATTATTGGGTATAATGTAAAGCTCGTGATAGACACGTGTATGCAATATATGATTTGTTCCTCTAAAATATTTGGAGTTAGATACTTTTTGAGCTCCTCGATGAATGAATAAGATATTTGTGTGGCCGCACCCAGATGTAATTAAGATGATACTTAATTAATTTGGTGATCTAATTCAGTTCTAAGATTGAGAAACAAAATTGTTAAACAAATGAGAATGACCGATGATCCATATCTCAAGTTTAACTAAAGTATCTGAAACAAAAGGACGAATGACATTTAACACTTACCATAAACAGTTTCGAGAAACTACCCTCACGTGAATTTGGGGACAATGACGTGTTGCTAGACGCTTACCATTGTTTGTATAGTTACTTGGTGTTATGCCATGCACAAGTGGGAGTCTGTAGGATTAATGTGCAAGGTACAACATATAACTATATGGCTAACATCATTTGAGCCTTCGGGGTCACACACATATACACCGAGACGTCAAATAAAATATATATATGATGTATATATATTACTCAAGTAACAAAATAGTAAATCGAAATTAATTCATTTACTATTCATATGAATAGTAAATGAAATGAAATTAATTAATTTACTATTCACATGAAAGCGACATGATAGAAATTATTAATTATAAGTTACATAACATACCCCTAAAGTATTTGAGAAATACGACTTTTTAAAACCGAAATCGAAAACAATATATTCTTTTGATTTGCTTTTTGCTACCAAACAAACATAGTATATCATATATTCATATATATATATATGATCGTTTGGTTATGAGATCAGTAAGAGAGAAGAAAGGAAAAATAACATATTTGTTTTGCTTTCCTTTGATAAATCTCAACATACACATACAGAGTATTATCGATTAATGTATTAATATAATTGGATTATATTAATACGATATTTGAGTTTTGACTAGCATCCATTGACGGTCGTTTGAAGTGTAGTGTGGACTATCCAAAGAGACGGTCATACTTTTGATCGTAAGTTTCTCTCCGTCTCATCAATTTCTCCAAGAAAGGTATATCGTTAACTCCTCTTTTGTTTTATATTCATGACAATTATTATAGTGTAATTGGATCATTGGGATAAATTAGTCGTGTGCATGTTTTATTAAATATATGAATATATAATCTTGTAAATGTTTTTATGAAATAATAAAAGATTATTATTTTAACTATCCGTTGCGTTAATCTGAAATTAGTAAAAGTACACACGGTTTTCCAACACGACCAATAATGCAAATTGACAAAAAAAATTTTAGTTTCTTAGATACCCCGTCATTATTTCGAACCCGAATCTCATTAAACATAATCGGAATTCACCAACAATTTAATATAATTTGATTAACTGGAACCTGAATTCACGTATTGTGGTTACAACGTGGTATTTAAAACTACAATTTATTGAACGAAAGTGTGAATTCTTTATTTTGTTTTTCGTGTAAGTTGACTCACATGATTAGTTACCAAAATAACATATGTGTCATAAAAATATAATAATCAAATAAAAAGGTGTTTTGTTAGACATAAAATTCAAGTAATGTATCGTTCAAAAAGTTACAAAAAGGGCTTCACGTTTTTTAACACTATTTTATTCAAACTTCTATTAATTATCATTAATTAATTAATTATTTTGAGGTGAATATTAAAAAGAGCTTGTTCTAAGGGTAGTTTCGGGAGATTCACTTTTAGCGGTAAAGCGACACGTTTTCAGGCGGCAAAGGGTGCGTTTGGTTGAACAAACCTAACCACCACTTTCCTTCATGGTTCACACTCGTCGTGCTTTTTCCTTTTATATTTTTCTCTATTTATTTATTTTATTTTAATTCTTAATTAATAAAGTAAACCATTCATATTTAATAAATTTAATTTAATAAAGTTATTATACAGCAATATAAATATTATATATTCTCTCTCATCTATTTCTTTTTCTGTTTTCTAAATTTCCAAAGCCATACTCTCCCCTGTATTTCATTTACTGTTCATCTCTCTTATTTCTCTCTCAAACTTTCTCTCTCTAGACGGCCGGAAACTGCTCGATTTTCGACGGAAAACCGCGTAATTGACGGTATCGGTTTCCGGAGTTTTAACCGGGGGATTTAATTACAATAACTGCGTTTAAAGTAACGGAAAATGCACTAAGGGTGTAACTATTTGTGCGTTTTTCCGAGATTACAGAGTATAACCGGTTGAATCTTCCGATCTCGTCGTCCGGTGGTTATTTTACGGGAATGTACCGGAGTTATTGTTCGAGATCGTGATCTAGGGTTGAGATTTGTGGTTGTTGCGATTTTTATATATATTTTTTTCGAATTATTTGTTCTCGTATTCGTGAATTAAAGTGAAGACGGAGATTTTCAACGACAAATTTGAGAATGCGATGGTAAGTTGCGCTGTTAAAAATTACAGAATATATTTTAATTTCTGGTTTTATGTTTATTTTGGTAAAAATAATTAGTTTCCTAATAAAATCTGTAGAATTATTTGATTTTGGTAATTAGATATACGGTTTCCTAAATCGACTTCTATGAAATTATTTGTTTCCTTTTTTAAAATAAAATAATTATAATTATATTGTGGCCTATTATTTCTCATGAAAAATTATTATATAATAATAAAGAAAGTAAATTCTGTTAACACTTTTGACTGCTTCTCTTGTTGTAAGTTTTTGATTTGATATACATATACCTTGATTTTTTTTTTCTTCTAGATTTCTGTTGTTATTTTAGAGTTTTATAATTTGTGTATTTTACTCAACATCTTCTATACATTACAATTACAATTTACAATTTACAATTATAATAAATAATAAATAATGTGTAGTAAATAATAATAACGCTGTTCACCTGCTTTCCGTGTTTTAAATTTTAGGTAAGCATCTGTTGAGATCCTCTTTATTGCAGTTGCTTGGTATCTGGTTGGATTTTTTTTAAGTTTATTAGATATCCTCTTTATAAGTTTTAATAGTGTATTGAAGTAAATTGAAGGATACTAGGTTTAATCATAATTAAATATATTTACAGAATAATATGTTTATCCATTGTCCTGATCAATATATAACTCTGATTTGATTTTATTTAATTTGATTGATTTAGACTTGCATGTATAATTTTTCCAGGGGGAAGGAAGGATTTGTTTCTCAAGAGAGGCAAAACTTGAATTTTTGAAGCATAAGAGACTTCAACGAATCAAAGCGGGGACGTTTAATGAAACTGCTAACGTCATGAACTTAATGACTAGAAGCGGTGGAGATGCTTTAAGAGGTTCTGCATCCTGTGGTGTCAGATCGTTTGGCAATGCAGGTATATCTGCACAATCTGGCGGTGTCGTAAACAAAAGAGATGCAATGTCAAAGCAAAAGGTTGACAAGTTTGACCCAACGGATCTTGATTGGACCGATAAGATGCAAGAGTGCCCTGTATATTATCCGAGTAAGGAAGAGTTCGAGGATCCTCTAGCGTATCTTCAGAAGATAGCCCCAGAAGCTTCAACTTTTGGTAATGACCAATGCTAAATCAACAATGAATGGTTTACTACAATAAGTAATTATATATCTGTCCTAGATTGACATGCTTTAAATCCCTTTTTCAGGTATATGCAAGATTGTTTCGCCTTTGACTGCATCTGTGCCAGCTGGTATGGTTCTAATGAAAGAGAAAGCTGGTTTTAGGTTTACTACTAGAGTTCAACCGCTACGTCTTGCTGAGTGGAATACTGATGATAAGGTTACCTTTTTCATGAGTGGAAGGTGAGTCTCGTGTATTAGTTGGTATTACTTTTCTATACGTTCTTTCATATTCTGAGTTGCGTTTATGTATTATTTCAGAAACTATACGTTCCGGGATTTTGAGAAAATGGCGAACAAAGTTTTTGCTCGCAAGTATTATAGTGCTGGATGTCTACCTGCTACGTACGTGGAAAAAGAATTTTGGCAAGAAATTGCAAATGGGAAGACAGAAAGTGTCGAGTATGCATGTGATGTTGACGGCAGTGCATTTTCATCTTCTCCCGTTGATGAACTTGGAAATAGCAAATGGAATTTAAAGGTTTTGACTTTTTTCACTCATGATTTATTTACTGTCATTGATTAATGGTGACCACGGTCAAAGTCTTTCGTACTAGTTTTTGTTTCTTCCTTATCAACGAATATATTCTGCATTGTCATTTACAATAAGTTTTAAGTTACTACTTGTTACTTTTTTCTATAACATACATATGCTGAAAGTCAAGGTCTCCTCCTAAATTCTTTTTAACTGACAATTTGTGGTCCATAGTTCATTCACTTTGGGTAATATGCTTTTGCAACATACTATGGGAACTTTTGTCGCCCATCGTTTTCTTTTATCTGGAATAACTTTCTTTCAGCTATTGGCGTTGTTTCTCTTTGTGGATTTCTTATTCCCTTATCCAGTTAGTATATTATATCTTCATGTTTCATTAAATTCGATTATTGTGTTGATTGCAGAAAGTTGCACGGTTGTCCAGATCGATTTTGCGTCTGTTAGAAACGACAATTCCGGTATTGTGAAAGTTTATCTATCTTATAGTGTTAGTATATTATAATTATAATATTTTTTGTATTCTAATTTAAGTTTGTATGATTTGCAGGGAGTTACTGAACCAATGCTCTACATAGGAATGCTATTCAGTATGTTTGCATGGCATGTAGAAGATCATTACTTGTACAGGTACTTAATTTGTTACATTACCTTTTTGATCATTTAACGTGGATCTTCGTATTTGTTTATTATATCTAAACTTATATATTTCTTCATTTCTGACAGCATTAATTACCATCATTGTGGAGCTGCAAAAACCTGGTACGGTGTTCCTGGACATGCTGCACTGGATTTCGAAAAAGTCGTGCGGAAAAATGTTTACACTCACGACATTCTGTCAACTGAAGGCGAAGATGGTGCTTTTGATGTTCTTTTAGAGAAAACAACCTTGTTTCCTCCTAGTATTTTGTCACAAAATGGTGTCCCTGTTTACAAGGCCGTGCAAAAGCCCGGGGAATATGTCGTCACCTTCCCACGTGCATATCATTCAGGATTTAGTCACGGTAATATTATATTTTTTTTTTTTACAATAATGCCTTAAAGATTTGGTTCTTAGCTGATTTTAAATTTGGTATATTACGTAGGGTTCAATTGTGGTGAGGCTGTTAACTTTGCTATTGGCGATTGGTTCCAGCTGGGATCAGTAGCTAGTCGTCGATATGCGCTTCTTAACCGGACCCCACTTCTTCCACATGAAGAACTTTTGTGCAAAGAAGCAATGCTTCTTTCATCAGCAACCAATCATGAAGATTTAGATCATTCTGATGTGGCGTCTCAACTTAGCATTAAGGCCTCGTTTGTAAATTTGATACGCTTCCAACATCGTGCTCGTTGGTGCATACTGAGATCAATAGGGTGTACAGGTGTTACACTACATTCTCACGGAACCATTCTTTGCAGTGTCTGCAAACGTGACTGTTATGCGGCATATATTAACTGCAACTGCTATTTACATCCTGTTTGCCTTCGCCATGGTATGCAATTATTTGAAAATGATTTCCTTTCCTTTTATATTATATTATATTATATATTTAATTATAAGAGATTTATAATATATTTTGAATTGGTACAGAGATCAAGCAACTTAACCTGCCTTGTGGGACCAACTTTACACTCTCGGTAAGGGATGACCTGTTGGATATGGAGGCGGTTTCCAAGTTGTTTGAGGAGGATAAAGATATCGTCAAGCAAGTTCAACATCAAGATGTAAATGAAAAAGACATGGTTATGCTATCGAAGTTATACCCACTAGCTGAAAACGATGGATACCATCCCTATTGCAAAATTGAGTTTGATCAGTGTTGCAATGCAAAGCAATTGATGAATGAAACTAGCTCAAGTTCGAGGAGTCTCGGTTCTTCCAAAGATACAACTGTCGAAGTGCGTGAAGGTTCAGCAGTGATCGATGTTAAAAGTACGAGCGATGACTCTGACTCAGAGGTATTTAGGTTCAAAAGGCGATCATCGTTAAATCCTCATAGAAAGCCAACTAATTCGGTCCCTTCAAAACTAGAACATCAGGTAACAGAAAAGATACAAATCCTCGATTATTACGTTCGTTTTAATATTTAAATAAATAAATGTTTTCAGGTTTGCTTAACCTAGTTACCTTTTTTCTCCAGGGGCTTAAGCGGTTAAAGAAAGTACAACATGAAAGGTCTGGAAATTATTCATCACCCGAGTATTTGACAACTAACAAAGAATACGCATCAAAGGAAGGTTTTGCTAAAGGAACCACAAAAATGGGATACGAAGAAGAATCCGTAAGTAAACACAGGCTCTACAAACAAAGGGAACGACCTAGCGTAGAATCGTGTCCGAAGCGACTGAAAGTAAAAGGCCCTTCAATTACAAATTCTTATGAATACCGATAACTTCCTTAGACCTTTGACTTGTCTAACTTGGATTCGTTCTATTGGAGTACCCAAGTCCTAACAACACAGAAAAAAAAAAGTACATGAGCCATTTTTTTAGTAATGGAAGCAGCAAATGAAGAAAATTAACCCACATTTAGTAGATGAAACATAAATATATTCTTTGTGCAGGCCTCTAATTGGGGTAATTGGCACTGTGGTTAATTATTTTTTTTTTTTTTTTTTTAGGTAAAAGTAGGTTGTCATGGATTCAGACTAGCACTTTCTTTTTCATGTACATTAACTTTTGATTAATTGTTTTGAGGCTTAATTGGTTATGATACCATTGAAGCCTCTTTTCATTTAATGTCAAAATTCTGCTGCTTCCCTTACTTATTGTAGGGGGGGGGGGGGTTCTTTTATTCTTTTTATTATGACTACATCAATATCAATCAAGATACAGTTTTTATATTTTACTACCAAATCTTCGGTTCTAAGGAAAGGATTTTTTTTTTGATACTTTGGCTTAGAAGGCAAGACATGATTAACTGACCAGTTGCTTTCATTATGCTCATCTTCAAAACCAGAGATGGATGAATCTCTATGTGCAATATTGAATACGTGATGTATAACTTGCTATTAGATGAAGGCGTACCTTGTCTAAGAGAAAAATAATTTTTTCACGTTTATGTTTCAATAAAGCATCCCAAGTTAGCTCAGTGGTTCGAACCTTGAGATTCTTGTACGGGGTAGTCAGAGAATGATTGGAAACAGTAAGGAGTATTCCTGATGGACTGCGTATGATACAATATGGGTCGGATAACTCTCATTTCTCGAGTAACGAGAAAACTTGACAACTTTTTTATGTTTCGACATATAAAACATGTTGCTTCAGGGTTACATTTTATTTCAAGCTTAGTATGACAAGTACATATCAAAACATGCCCTAAATCCATAATGAACTTGATAATCGAGGATTTGCATCTATAACTTAGGTAGATATTGTTTTATATTATGCAAGTCTAGCATTTCTCTTTTGGATTTTTTAACTATTACGGAGTAATTAACTAATGCATTCTCAGCCAATAAACCATAAATCCATAATGACCACTTTGATATTTTCCTGGGCAGCCTTTTTCTTTCCATAAAAAGCATAATCTAGAGTAGAATCACAGAATGGTACAGAGGGCCTTTCATGAAACTTGTCTGATGGGCTTAGCTGGGGTGATTTGGGCTTCTTTGGACTTATTTGGGTCTACTCGAATTCTAGCAGCTCTTCCGAGCAAGGCCCATTATTTTCACCAGGCTCAGTACTGACTCTGTGCAGGTGTCCTGTATGGCTGTATGTAATACATTAATAACATTATACATGCTTGCGTCTTTATACGTATCACTGTATCAGTATTGTAAGATATTTAGATATAGTGGCCACTGACATAATTTGGTACTACGCCGTTTTGATATCAACAATAGATGCGTTAAGACTAGAACTTCACTAAAAATATGTATATTGAAGCCTTGAAGGTGATTAGAGAAGGGTTAGAAAATTTATAACAAGTTTATGACATTATGATCCTAAGGTTGATTCAATGATCTCAGAATCTTGACTTCGCTATACATTCTGTATATATGAAATTATGTAATCATTTCCACCCAAATTTTTTTATTCAATTTGGGTCAATTATCTTTATATGAAATGCCGGGTCTAAATAATTAGCAATTTTAGCCGTAGGAAGTTTTGAAGATGTATATTCCTTATAATAACTGTTCGAAAGCATATGTAAATCAAATTTTAGTATGCAAAAACTAAGAAATTTTTTTGGATGTATGAACTCACGGTGTATGCTTATTAGCTTATACATAAATGAACTCTTATGATAAAAGAGAGCATCTCTCTCTCTCTCTCTCTCTCTCTCTCTCTCTCTCTCTCTCTCTCTCTCTCTCTCTCTCTCTCTCTCTCTCTCTCTCTCTCTCTCTCTCACCGGGGGAAGCGGGGGGAGAACAACTTTATTTTTATTTTTTATTTTTATTTTTTTTGTTTTTGAAAAAACTTTGTTCACGAACATTATAGATTGGATGAAAATATGAACATTTAATAAAGACACTTTGTGATAAATGTTTTTATTTTGGTGGAAAAACGCTCGAAGAAGTAATATATAACAATTATCGTGTTTTTCGAGCGTATATTGAGGTTTTAGATATTAGGGTTTATAGGGTTTAGATATTAGGGTTTAGGGTTTAGATTTAGGATTTAGATTGAGTTTTTAACACGAACGGTTTAGAGTTTAGGGTTTAGGGTTTTGGGTTTAGGGACTAAACCCAAAACACCAAACCCTAAACCCTAAACTCTAAATCGGACTAAATTTTGCTTCACAAAACATGAAGAAAAAAAACGTTAACATTCTTCACGATCAATATTATCTTGAATGTTATTTTTTTCAATCGTTTTCCCGCTTAAATAATAACATTCATCACGAAGTGTCTTTTCTAAATATTCATATTTTCGTGTGTTCTTGATGCCTGAAAAAAAACTTCCAAAAAAAAAACGAATAAAAATAAAAATTTGCTTCCCCCGTTTTCCCCCGATTGATTACTTCTCCATTGATCATTATATATATATATATATATATATATATATATATATATATATATATATATATATATATATATATATATATATATATATTATATATATATATATTATAACAATATAACAAAAGCAATATTAGCAAAACATTTTGACAAAAAGAACACATGGCAAAGATCTAACCATTCATTAAAAAGAACTTTAAATAGCATCCATTAGATCAAACTTAATAACATTATTAGCAAATATATCAGGTATCTTTACCCTTGGTAGATCTATACACTCATTACGTGAAGACCTAAACCAAAGGGTCAGTTACAGATAAAACTTGCGAGTGTAACAAACGGTAGTCGATATTGTTAATGTTGATATACGATCGTAAAGTACCGATGATTGCTCAATCGATTGGCTATGAATACATAAAGATTTGTTGTTTTTGTTTTACAATCTATTATACATGTATTTATGGTTGCTCAATCGATTGGCTATGAAATTTTGGTGTGAAATTATGATGCCGGGAATTAACCAAACAGACAGAAGTATAGTTTGAGTGATGTAAAGGAGGCGAATCAGGGGCAGGTGGTTATACTCCATAGATCAAGTGTGATATCCCAACGTTGCGTAAAAGTTAGTGGTATCGAATCTATTTGTGTGTTTACTCGTCAGCTTCGGGCTTTATTGAATGTCCATTCTTTCCACATATGAAACGACCCAACCGGTATTCCATACGATAATTTTTTTTTTATAATACACATTTACGCGCCAATTAAATATGTAAACTATTCCACAAGGTTCATTTAAACGTACAACAATTTAAATGTTTACAAAAGGCACGAAGGCTATTAATTAAGTTCAATACAAGTTTGACCCACTACAAATGATATTTTATAATCCAAACGACACTTGAGCATGGTTTGGGACTAAACTATCCAAAACGTTAGGCCAACTCCCAAGCTTCAACAAAACATCATCAAGGGCCACCTAATGCCCGATAACCCCTTTGCCCTTATCCGCACCTGCGACTAAAAAGATAAACAACGAGAGGGGTAAGCTAACGCTTAGTGAATGCAATAATTATACATGTTCATATATAACCTACTTACTTGCATCACTTATACAATACCGTACACAAGCTAGCAATTCGACAACTATGCAAACATTAAGCATAAACCAAGATCCACAATTCACAAGAAGCTAGCAACCAACAATAGCATATAGTTCATAAGTTAATATGCTAAGTACACATTCACACAACCATGGTTAACCAATCATACAAGGGAACGGTACATGAAAGCCCGTTGGAGTTCATAACATCCACTAGTGTTACTTAAACACTGCGTACTCACTAATCCCCCGGGTGATGTCTTGAACACCGCGACTAACTCACCCTCATGACAATGTGGCGTCTTAAACACCGCGACGAATCAACATGTCAATCAAACAATGAGTAGTGTCTTAAACACCGCGACAATACTACCCGTTACTTAGAATGTGGTGTCTTAAACACCGCGACAATTCCACATTCATACACACAGATAAATACATTATATACGTACACGCATAATTATTCCACTCACTTTGACACAAGGATGGTGATTACGCACTTCCGACTTCAAAGCAATGTACCTAGTACATTAAATACAATTTCAATACACAAACTAGTGGAATTAACCACATTACACCTACTTGAGCATTTAATGACCCAACTCGCATTAAATGGCTCAACC
Organism: Rutidosis leptorrhynchoides; assembly: GCF_046630445.1. NCBI lineage: Eukaryota > Viridiplantae > Streptophyta > Magnoliopsida > Asterales > Asteraceae > Rutidosis > Rutidosis leptorrhynchoides. The sequence continues at coordinate 430,910,831 of NC_092337.1, forward strand.
ACACTACAACCGCCCCTTAAATGGCTAAGACTTGACTTTAATCATTAAAGGTAGTGAATTAAAGTCTACCAATTTCAACTAACACAAACTTAGGGTAATTCATACCCATTTCACCCAAACTAGGTCAACATTACTCTATTTGACCCATTTTGACACTTACACTTTCAAACTTGTCAAACCTGACCTATTTAGCATTTCATCATCATTTTCACAAGTTTTTAATGCTTAACAACACCATCAACACTTACAATCCCATTTCCATTAGACCAAACCCTAGATTATGGCTATTAGAGTTTCATTACCACTACATAACCCAAATTCACCCATTTTACCCCCAAAAGGGTCATACAAGTCTCTAGTAACTAAAACCCTAGCCATTAACCAATTAAAACTCAAAACTTAGAGTTAGAACTTACCGAGACTATCAACGCGTAGCTAGAGACACAAGGAACAACTTTAATTCTTGCTCTAAAGATCAACCCTAAATCCTTCACTCTCAAATCTCACTTTTAATTCAAATGGGTTTTAAGTTTTGGGAGAGAAAATGAAAGAAAATAGAAAAAGGAAATGAATTAAATGAACAAGTGGTGCAGATTTAATGCTCCAATCTGATCTAGACGTCAAATTACTAAATTGCCCCTCAAAATCTCTTAAAAAGAGCTAAGTCCGGATTCTGTCCAGCAGGACTGCCGCGGCGCGGCCCAATTCGTCGCGGCGTGACACATAAAGGGAAATTCGACCCTTCTTAACCCACTTTCTGATCCAAGTTTGCTTGTTATGCCATGGCGCGGACCCATTTGTCGCGGCGCGGCTTAAAGCTGCATCTGGACAGCTCGACCATTTTAAGCAATCTTTGATTTTATTTAATTTGTACCTTCCAAACCCGCTTCCTATATTCACCTAGACCTCATATCTAAGTCTCACACGACTTAACGCTAACCGAACTCATTTATAAACTTACGTACACACTCATTAACAAGTACATATATATATATATATATATATATATATACACATATATATATATACATATATACATATATATATATACATATACATATATATATATATATATATATATATATATATATATATATATATATATATATATATATATATATATATATATATATATATATATATATATATATATATATTAAGTATGTACCTTTCAATACGTACGGGAAAAACGGGATGCTACAACTCTCCCCCACTTGAATCGGAGCGCGTCCTCGCGATCCAAGCCGCATGACAAGCTGGAAGATAAACCAATACGAACTCTTCGGGCTCCCAAGTAAATTCGGAACCTTTACTTCGATGCCATTGGACTTTAAAGGTCCTTACCTCTTTATGTCTTAACCTCTTGACCTTCTCATCGATTATAGCAATCGGCTCCTCAATATACTCTAACTTATTGTTTAGCTCAATCTCGTCTAAAGGCACTCAAGATGAATCATCCGCAAGACACTTACGGAGATGGGAAACATGAAATGTATTATGGATCCCCACAAGCTCTTCGGGTAATTCCAAACGATACGCGACTTCACCAACACGAGCTAAAGCCTTAAATGGTCCAATAAACCGAGGAGCTAACTTTCCTCGTTTTCGAAATCGAATAATTCCCTTCCATGGCGAAACCTTAAGCATCACCATGTCACCTTCTTGAAATTCGATCGTTCGTCTACGCTTGTCGGCATACGACTTTTGCCTATCTTGAGCCTTTTTCAAATGCTCTCGAATAATATCAATTTTGCTATCCGTCTCTAAGACCAAATCGGTACTCCCGATTTCTTTTTGTCTCACTTCACCCCAACAAATCGGGGTTCGGCACCTACGCCCATAAAGCATCTCATATGGCGGCATCCCGATACTAGTATGATAACTATTATTGTACGAGAATTCCACCAAAGGTAAGTGCTCGTCCCAACTACCACCAAAATCAATAATACACGCCCGTAACATATCCTCCAATGTTTGATTCGTACGTTCGGTTTGACCGTCCGTTTGAGGATGGTACGCCGTGCTCAGTTTCAATTGTGTACCCATATCTTCGTGAAACTTTTCCCAAAACCGAGATGTAAAACGGGTATCTCGATCCGAAATAATAGATATAGGAACCCCGTGTTGAGAGATGACTTCCTTGATAAACAACTTAGCCAACGTCTCCGACGATATCGCTTCCTTAATGGGAAGAAACAAAGCACTTTTCGTCAATCGATCAACTATAACCCAAATCGAATCAAATTGGGTTCTCGCCGTTTTAGGTAACTTTGTGATGAAATCCATGGTAATGTGTTCCCAATTCCATTTCGGGATTTCTAACGGTTGCAACTTACCATACGGCTTTTGGTGTTCGGCTTTAACTTGCAAACATGTAACACATTGTTCAACATATTTTACGACATCGCGTTTCATGCCCGGCCACCAATAATCCTTCCTCAAGTCAAGATACATTTTCGTCGCGCCCGGATGAATGGAATACTTTGACTTATGTGCTTCATCAAGTAGCACTTGTCGATAATCCCCCATCTTAGGCACCCACACTCTTCCTTGAAAAGACAACAACCCACGCGAACCCATAGTAATGAATTCCGATTGCCCCTCAATTCGTTCCGCATGCTTGTTGTGAACATAAGCCTCTATTTGAAGCACACCAAGTTTTTCAAGAAAATCGTTAGTAATAATCATACGTTACAATCCCAATCGTAACGCCGGGTGATGACTCTTTCGACTTAACGCATCCGCGACCACATTCGCCTTGCCCGGATGATAAAGTATCTCACAATCATAGTCTTTTACCACATCCATCCACCTACGTTGACGATAATTCAAATCTCGTTGATTAAAGAGATGTTTCAAACTCTTATGATCCGAATAAATCGTACTTTTGACACCATACAAGTAATGGCGCCAAATTTTCAACGCATATACAACCGCCGCCAACTCAAGATCATGAGTCGGATATCTCGTCTCGTGTTCCTTTAATTGTCGAGAGGCATAAGTGATGACTTTACCCCTTTGCATAAGAACACACCCGAGCCCATTTAGAGAAGCATCACAATAAACCGTCATGTCTTCCACACCTTCCGGCAACACCAACACCGGAGCTTGACACAACTTCTCCTTTAACAATTGAAAAGCAATTTCTTGTTCGTTCTCCCAAACAAACCTCGCGTTCTTCCTCGTCAATTTCGTCAACGAAGAAGCGATCTTAGAAAAGTCTTGGATAAACCGACGATAATAACCGGCCAATCTGAGAAAACTTCGGATTTTCGTAGGCGTATTCGGTTGTCTCCAACTCTTCACCGTCTTTATCTTCCCCGGATCTACTTGAATACCGTCTTTGTTCACAATGTGACCAAGGAATTCAACCTCCCTTAGCCAAAATTCACATTTGGAGAACTTAGCATACAACTTCTCCTTTCGTAACTTCTTCAATACTTCACGCAAATGACGTTCATGTTCGTTCATGCTTTTCGAGTAGACTAGTATGTCGTCAATGAACACAATTACCGACTTGTCCAACATAGTTTGGCACACTCGGTTCATAAGATCCATGAATGCCGCCGGTGCATTCGTAAGACCGAAAGGCATAACTACAAACTCAAAATGCCCATAACGCGTTCGAAAAGCCGTTTTCTCGATATCTTCCTCACGGACCCGCACTTGATGATAGCCGGACCGTAAGTCAATCTTAGAAAAGTACGTCGCACCTTGGAGTTGGTCAAACAAATCGTCAATCCGAGGCAATGGATAGCGATTCTTGATCGTCACTTTATTTAACTCCCTATAGTCGATGCACATCCGCATACTTCCATCTTTCTTTTTCACGAACAAAACCGGAGCACCCCACGGCGAGGAACTCGGTCGAATGAAACCCTTTTCAAGCAACTCTTGAGTTTGATTTAACAACTCTTGCATTTCCGTTGGCGCTAAACGATAAGGAGTTTTAGCAATGGGAGTAGCTCCCGGAACCAACTCAATGCGAAATTCTACTTGTCTTTTTGCCGGAACACCCGGTAACTCGTCCGGAAAAACGTCTTCGAATTCACTAACCACAGGAATTTCACGAATGGGTGGTGGCTCATCACGAGTATCAACAACATGGGCAAGAAACGCCATGCCACCACTAACGAGGAAACGACGTGCCCGTGCAAAAGAACATATCAGCACAAGTCTTCTTCGTTTATCGCCGTGAATAATTAACTTTCCCCCACTTGGGGTCTTCACGCGAATAGACTTCTCATGGCATGCAATATCGGCTCTATTTCTATCGAGCCAATCCATACCCACAACGATATCAAAATCGCCCAAAGTCATAGGAATGAGATCAATTTTAAAGTTTTCAGCACCAAATACAACATCACAATTTTTACACACGTCAACCACTAGCACCGTCTTGCCGTCCGCTATTTCGACTTCTACCGGACGACTTAACTTAGCTAATGGCTTATTAAGTTTAGGTACAAATCGAGGTGACACAAAAGACAAATTTGCACCACTATCAAATAGAATCCTTGCCGGATTAGAGTTAACCATGAAAGTACCTGAGACAACTTCGTTTGATTGTTTGGCTTCGTCATTGGTCATCAAGTAGTTTCGCCCCCGGGTCATACCCGCCGCCTTCTCTAACCTATTAACATTATCATTATTCAAATCGGGACATTCCGGCTTATTGTGCCCTTCCTTACCACAATTATAACAAGTGAGTTTGGTTGTGGAAGATGGTTTGGTGCAATCACGGGCCATATGCCCCCTTCGCCCACAATTGTGACAAGAATAAGGAAAATCCCCCGAAGCACCTTTCTTCACGCTACCAACACTCTCGGAGCCCTTCTTATGTTTCTTGTTAGAAAAATTCGATTGACTAGTAGCTTCAAACTTCTTTTTGCCCAAAGTAAAGCCACTTTTTCTCAACACAAGTGCCTCAAAACCTTTGGCCATGTTAAACAACTCATCAAAGCTTTTCACTACATTCACACTTATCTTCTCTTGATAACTATCATTCAAGATCCGATAGAAATCTTCTTTCAACATCTTATCATTCCCGACATACTCCGGACAAAATTGGGTCTTGGACAAAAACACGGATTTGAGAGTGTTCAAATCCATCGACCCTTGCCTCAAGGAACGTAACTCGTCCTTGAGCCTAGTAAGATCGTCCGAAGTTCGGTACTCATCGAAAAACTCCACCTTGAATTCATCCCAAGTAAAATCCATGCATTTTTCTTCACCATAAACTTGGATTTTCGCATCCCACCATAGCTTAGCATCACCTCTTAACATGCTACAACCATACCTCGTCTTTTTATCAAGAGGGCATTCGCAAGTTCGAAAGGCCCCCTCCATGTCGGAGATCCACCGGGCACTCTTTAACGGGTCTATTTCGCCCTCAAAAGTAGGTGGTTGAGCATCCTTAAAGTTCTTATAGAAAAAGTCACGTCTTCCCACATTATCTTCATGTAGGACGGCCTTAACTTGTTCTTTGACTACATTGACCAATTGCTCGTCAATTGAGTCTAGGAACATCTTCTTGATATCCACAAGGTACTCCGCCTTTTGACTTTTAATAATGGCCTCAATCTTGGCCGTCAACTCGGCGTCCTCACTAGTGCCCCCATTTTCGGTGTCGTGTCCGTTTCTCATCTTCATTCTATAAAACGGAAACGATTAAACAACGAACGAAACAAAAGGACATAACATGTATGCATATACGTATACCCCACACTACTCCATCTTACTCAACAATCATCGTACATTACTTGTTTGACACGATTTGCACCTGTAACAATGGTAGCTAATCATTGTTACGCGAGCACGTCGCATTAACTTGCTAGTACAACGTCCATCTCGCTTGATGATTACTAAACACAACACAAAACAATTAGCACGAGGTTAGTTCACATAAACCCAAGCACTAACAATTCCCGATTAGACCCAAAGTCCTACAAGTCCCGCATAAAAGAGCATGCACAATAAAGTCTAAGTCTAGGCACCTATCTCAAGTCGCCTAAATCCCTTAGATCATGCTCTGATACCACTTGAAACGACCCAACCCGTATTCCATACGATAAATTTTTTTTTTATAATACACATTTACGCGCCAATTAAATATGTAAACCATTCCACAAGGTCCATTTAAACGTACAACAATTTAAATGTTTACAAAAGGCACGAAGGCCATTAATTAAGTTCAATACAAGTTTGACCCACTACAAATGATAGTTTATAATCCAAACGACACTTGAGCATGGTTTGGGACTAAACTACCCAAAACGTTAGGCCAACTCCCAAGCTTCAACAAAACATCATCAAGGGCCACCTAATGCCCGATAACCCCTTTGCCCTTATCCGCACCTGCGACTAAAAAGATAAACAACGAGAGGGGTAAGCTAACGCTTAGTGAATGCAATAATTATACATGTTCATATATAACCTACTTACTTGCATCACTTACACAATACCGTACACAAGCTAGCAATTCGACAACTATGCAAACATTAAGCATAAACCAAGATCCGCAATTCACAAGAAGCTAGCAACCAACAATAGCATATAGTTCATAAGTTAATATGCTAAGTACACATTCACACAACCATGGTTAACCAATCATACAAGGGAACGGTACATGAAAGCCCGTTGGAGTTCATAACATCCACTAGTGTTACTTAAACACCGCGTAATCACTAATCCCCCGGGTGATGTCTTGAACACCGCGACTAACTCACCCTCATGACAATGTGGCGTCTTAAACACCGCGACGAATCCACATGTCAATCAAACAATGAGTAGTGTCTTAAACACCGCGACAATACTACCCGTTACTTAAAATGTGGTGTCTTAAACACCGCGACAATTCCACATTCATACACACAAATAAATACATTATATACGTACACGCATAATTATTCCACTCACCTTGACACAAGGATGGTGATTACGCACTTCGGACTTCAAAGCAATGTACCTAGTACATAAAATACAATTTCAATACACAAACTAGTGGAATTAACCACATTACACCTACTTGAGCATTTAATGACCCAACTCGCATTAAATGGCTCAACCACACCACAACCGCCCCTTAAATGGCTAAGACTCGACTTTAATCATTAAAGCTAGTGAATTAAAGTCTACCAATTTCAACTAACACAAACTTAGGGTAATTCATACCCATTTCACCCAAACTAGGTCAACATTACTCTATTTGACCCATTTTGACACTTACACTTTCAAACTTGTCAAACCTGACCTATTTAGCATTTCATCATCATTTTCACAAGTTTTTAATGCTTAACAACACCATCAACACTTACAATCCCATTTCCATTAGACCAAACCCTAGATTATGGCTATTAGGGTTTCATTACCACTACATAACCCAAATTCACCCATTTTACCCCCAAAAGGGACATACAAGTCTCTAGTAACCAAAACCCTAGCCATTAACCAATTAAAACTCAAAACTTAGAGTTAGAACTTACCGAGACTATCAACGCGTAGCTAGAGACACAAGGAACAACTTTAATTCTTGCTCCAAAGATCAACCCTAAATCCTTCACTCTCAAATCTCACTTTTAATTCAAATGGGTTTTAAGTTTTAGGAGAGAAAATGAAAGAAAATAGAAAAAGGAAATGAATTAAATGAACAAGTAGTGCAGATTTAATGCTCCAATTTGATCTAGACGTCAAATTACCAAATTGCCCCTCAAAATCTCTTAAAAAGAGCTAAGTCCGAATTCTGTCCAGCAGGACTGCCGCGGCGCGGCCCAATTCGTCGCGGCGCGACACATAAAGGGAAATTCGACCCTTCTTAACCCACTTTCTGATCCAGGTTTGCTTGTTATGCCGCGGCGCGGACCCATTTGTCACGGCGCGGCTTAAAGCTGCATCTGGACAGCTCGACCATTGTAAGCAATTTTTGATTTTATTTAATTTGTACCTTCCAAACCCACTTCCTATATTCACCTAGACCTCATATCTAAGTCTCACAAGACTTAACGCTAACCGAACTCATTTATAAACTTACGTACACACTCATTAACGAGTACATATATATATATATATATATATATATATATATATATATATATATATATATATATATATATATATATATATATATATACATATATATATATATACACAATTACGCATAATCTAACGAGTTACAAATGTACAAATGATTAAGTATGTACCTTTCAATACGTACGGGAAAAACGGGATGTTACAACATAGGAAGTTGTGGGTCTTCTATCGAGTTCCCATCATTTTAATTGTATAATACGTTGGTTTAATAATGTTTTCTCCTTAATACTCATTCGCTCTTTGGAGTGATTTGTTATTATTTAAAATACGGCCAACCAGACAAATTGTTGAAAATACGTAACGGTGGATTGCTGTTTTTTTATTTTATTTTTTGAACGACAGAAGAATTTTATTAAACTACTAGGAAGATGCTAAGAAAAACACAAATTACAAAGCGTTCATGAGATTTTGCAATCATAAGAACCAATTTATTCTAGATATATCTAGAGAACAACAAAAAATGATGAAACAATAATGTTTCTCCTAACATGTGATTTTCTGAAGGATGAATTGTTGAAGGAGTAACTATTTTGAGCCGCCAAATGTTCCTAAGAGTCGATTACAAAATGCTTCTAACAATAAGCCTTTTCTTACCAGCAACCTGAAGGTTATCGAACCAAAGCCGAAGATCATCCATCGACATCCATCTAGGAATGTTTAAGTTTAGCCAAGAACAATGTAATCCCATATTTGCTTACTGACTTCACACATAATAAACACATGGTGATAGGAGTGTTCATCGGTTCGGTTTTCAGTTTGTTCGATTTATTCGGTTCGGTGTATTCGGTTTTGAAATTTTTTGGGCAAAACCAAAAACCGAACCGAAAACCGAATTCAAAGTTAAAACCGAACCGAACCGAAAACTTAATTCGAATTCAGATTCGGTTCGGTTTTCAGTTAAAACCGAATATTATGAAAAAACTAAGAACGATGGTAGTTTAATTGTGGCGTTACTGATGTCTTAGTTATTTATATCCTAAAACATTGACGTACTATTAAATTATAAAGAATTCGATGATTTATTAATATTTACAGCTTAATTATGATGTTTACCGCTTCTCTAATTAAGAAGAAGAACATAATAATTTGAGTAACATAATTATATTGTGAGTTACCAAATCGTCATATTGGTGAGAATATATTTTATTGATTGGATCCCAAATTATAATGACATTAAAACATAAATATATAAATTTAATATATAAAAACATTGAATTCGGTTTTGAATTCGGTTTTCGGTTTTCGGTTTTTCAAATTCGGTTTAGTTTTTTCCGATTTGTTTTTCGAGTTCCACGGTTTCAAACCAAATACTGACCACCCCTACATGGTGAGCTGTTTCCGCTTGAAAGTCGCATCACACACAAGAAGAAGTAGGGAGAGTAATACCTTACTTTGCAAAATTATCTTTCATAGCTAGACGATGCATCTTTACTAGCCATATAAACACATTTATCTTGCGTACCATATTTATGTTAAATGGTTTAAATAATTCATTACATGATGATCTCATATTTTAACCCCGCAAATTTGCGGGCTATAACCTAGTTTCATTTAAAAAAATAATAATAATAATAAATAACCATGATAGAAGTAAGAAGTGGACCTTAGTTGGCAAGTTCTGGGTTCTCACTGTCTCATGTTATAAAATCCAGCCCAAATCATCGAATTGCTTTGGACAGTAGTAATAGTAATACAAATAAAATAAAATATGAAACATATAAAATACTACCTGGGTTCCAAATCTATGATTCCTTATTCTTTTTTGAAATATGTCAAATCAATTGCTCACTTCTATAAATATATACCTTTTTCTTAACTTTTCAGTCTTACCTCTTACATTTTGTCTATATTTTTGTTTTACATATATAGAGTAGAAGCACAAAAGAATTTTATCACATTATTCTTTTCTATTTATAGAAAAGAATAATGTGATAAAATTCTTTTATGCTTCTACTCTATATATGTAAAACAAAAATATAGACAAAATGTAAGAGGTTAGACTGAAAAATTAAGAAAAAGGTATATGTGACAGTTTAAACTGTGTGTTTTTTGTTAGTAAATATGGATTTAGGACGGAGGGAGCATTTATCTTTTATTACAATCGGTAACTAATACTCCCCCATCTCAAAATATTTATTTCAATTTACTTCAAAAGTCTTTCTTATAAAATTTGACTTTAAATATTTTATAATATATAATACTTTATTTTTTTGAACAACTAAGTTAGAAGTCACTAACGGGATCACCACAAGAGTTCCCAGCACCCAATCATATTCATTCTACGTGTCAAGAATGTTCACCGAACAGCTGCCAATGGACATGCTCTGTGTGTAGTCATCCATTGAGAAGTACCCCCTGAACAACTGTCACATGACACACTCAGATAGAAATGCCACTGACGAGATTTGTGTGTGTGACGACCCAAAAGTTTCCTACCAAATTTAAACTTAATCTTATTATGATTTCGACACGATAAGCAAAGTCTATAATGTTGAGTCTTAAAAATTTTTGAACCGTTTACATACATTCATTTGACTTCGACTATTCCCGACGATTCACGAACAATTGTTTGTATATATATATATATATATATATGTAATTATATATAATAATTTGAATTTATAAAATATAAAGATTAGAATTAAATATGTAAAATAAGATACGAAATAATTAAGTGTAATTCAAAATAAATATATATATAAATATATATGATTTCCATGTATAGTTATTACTATTTGTACCTTGTTAAAAAATATAGTTGTTATGATTAGTATTATTATTACATTTATTATTAATATTAATATTAATATTAATATTAGCATTAATATCAGTATTATTAATGTTATTACTTTCAATATATATAATATATAGATATATGACGTTGATACATATAATTTATTGTATTATTATTATTATAATTATTAACTATTAATATTAATTACATATTGTACTACTTACATGAAACAAATTCGGTTAGATATCGAAATCAACTTTAATCATTTTTCTTCCCTCTATGTTCTTTCTTTTATTTCTGTCGACCACTATATCCACTACACAACAACTACATGAATCATTCACGGGCACGTTCTTTTCATTACTATGAGTAAATTATCATTATTTGTGCTCCGTATTATATTATATTGACATTATCAAATCTCTAATATATATACATATATTCATAGAAACCTATCACCTCTACCTTCTTTCTTCCCTCAATAAGAGTCACCTGCATTCACCAACCTCACCAAAACCCTTTATGTTGTTCCATTCCTGTTTTGATCAAACCAATGACCGAAGACCATCATCAAGAACACCATCTCGCCACCTTTCATCTCCATCAACCACCTCTCTTTCTTGCTCCTATTCTGCCGAGAAGACCACCCTTGAACAACATCATTCGTCATCATCAAACGGTTAGTTGCTATACAATTGAAACCCATCATCTAAATTTCATTATATTTACTATTATCAACTTTACAACTTACTATATACCCATTGTTTCTTTCTTGAATATTAACCTACAGTCACCATAAGAACCCTCACCACCTATCTTTCTATGATCATACACCACTGCTACCACCACCCACGAAACACCCATTACTTTCATCTTGTTGTTTGATCACCACGGACAACCATCATAACACCACCATTGACACCCACTACATCCACCACTAAATCACCTACGAAAATTATTAATATCTTTGTGTTCCTATTTCTATTCCAATCGATTCAAAAATAGCCCGTTAAACCATCTCTGTTGAAACAAAATGCCTTGAACCGGCCATCATCTCTCTAGCTATCTCTCTCTCCTATTTTTTTTTTCAACTCGCATACACTTCTGTCCCCATGGTTTTGACTATTAAAAACAACTACAAATCATAACCACCGGAGCATCAACTGTTGCTGCAATGCTTTACTGTTTCTGTTTCTTACTAGCATCATGATCATGTCTCACACTCGTCACCACCATCAACTGTTATTCTGTTTCCTATAAACCAAGCCTAAAAGTAGAACCTGCAACTATACTAGTAGGGGTTCGTTCCTGTCTATTGTTCATTCACAAATCATCCAATCAAACCGCTGCAATTATTCACTGTCACGATATACTTAAACAAATTGCAATCTCCTAAATAACGTTACCTTTTACACTGTTTTTACGTGATTATTTTTGTCTGGGTGGCCGACATTGAGTAAGTGGTCTACTTAATTAGGATAAAGAAACAAGGTGTTAGTTAGTAGTGGATGATGATCACGAATAAAGAATAGGAGATAAGGACAGTAGGGACGGTTTTTATTGAACCTAAAACCTCACTCACAGCTTCTTTATTTAGATATGGACTTGAGTAAGCTATTGGACTATCAACATTAATAATAATGGACTGTGTTGGGCTGAATTATACAACGGGTCATATACACTGAAATTTAATTGGGCCGTAATAACCCAGTTAAACTCAGGCCACTATTTTTTTTTTTGGGTATGTGACGGGTTTTGAAATGATAATTGATATTGATATCATCGATGATGAAAATAATAATAGATGACGATCAATATAAAGATGATTATGTTATAGTTATAATACCCGTATGATGATATTAACGAGGGTGGTGAAATGAAGATAAAATGTTGATTAAGGATGGTGATGTACATAAAATATTGATGATGTTAAAGACGATTTGATAATTGTGACCATAATGCATAATGTTATGGTAATGATTATGGATGCGGTTAGAATGAAGATGACTACGTATGATATATGATTTGATGATGATGTATTAAGATAATATTGATTAGGAATAAGATGGCGAGATTATGATAGTAGTAAACGATGATGATGATGATGCTAATGTCGATAATGATGATAGTGCTCATGATGGTGATGATGATACGTACAATGATGAGGTATAAACATAAACTTTAAGAATTAAAATATGCTAATTATACTATAATTAAATTGTGGTTATAATAGTTTTACAAACATAAACACTTATATAATAATAACACTCTAAAAAGAATGTGATTATGTTTATGAACTAAATGTCGAGATATTAAGATTATTATTATGATAATAAGAATATGGTTAAGGATATTATCGGGTTAGCGGGAGGTCGCGGGTTCAAACCCAGGACTTGGGAAAATTTTAAGGGCTACTTCTTTGAAGTAGATATTTATTTATTATTATCTTATTATTATTATCATTATCATTATCATTATTATTATTATTATTATTATTATTATTACAAATAAATATTATCTATATAAAAATATATATATATTCATTTCATATATCATAACTAAATTAATATTACATACTAATTTTTAAATAAAATATTATTATCAATAAAAAAATATATAAAATAGTTATAATTAATCTAGTTATTATAATAACATATAAATTATCAAACTAACAAGTATATTAATATTAATAAATAAATTTGTTTAAATATTATTACATGTTTTAATATATATAACTGATATAGGTTCGTGAATCCGAGGCCAACTTTGCATTTGTTCAATGACGTCATATGTATTTTTACTACGAAATACAGTATTGTGAGTTTCATTTGCTCCCTTTTTAAATGCTTTTGCAATATATATTTTTGGGACTGAGAATACATGCGCTGCTTTTATAACTGTTTTACGAAATAGACATAAGTAAATGAAACTACATTCTATGGCTGGATTATTAAACTGAATATGCCCCTTTTTTGTCTGTTAATCTAAGAATTAGGGAACAGACACCCTAATTGACGTGAATCTTAAAGATAGATCTATTGGGCCCAACAAGCCCTATCCAAAGTACCGGATGCTTTAGTACTTCGAATTTATCATGTCCGAAGGGAGTCCCGGAATGATGGGGATATTCTATATGCATCTCGTTAAGGTCGGTTACCAGGTGTTCAATTCATATGAATGATTTTTGTCTCTATGCATGGAACGTATATTTATGAGAAATGAAAATCTTGTGGTCTATTAAAATGATGGAAATGAATGATTATGATAAACTAATGGACTCACCAACCTTTTGGTTGACACTTTAAAGCATGTTCATTCTCAGGTATGAAAGAAATCTTCCGCTGTGCATTTGCTCATTTTAGAGATATTACTTGGAGACCTTCATGACATATTTCAAAAGACGTTGCATTCGAGTTGTTGAGTTCATCAAGATTATTATTAAGTCAAATATAGTTGGATATATTATGAAATGGTATGCATGCCGTCAACTTTCGATGTAGTGAAAGTTTGTCTTTCAAAAATGAATGCAATGTTTGTAAAATGTATCATATAGAGGTCAAGTACCTCGCGATGTAATCATATGTTATTGTATTCGTCCTTATGGATTAGGACGAGGTATGACATGTGGTATCAGAGCGGTGGTCTTAGTGAACCAGGTTTGTATTAGTGTGTCTAACTGATAGTTGTTTAGATGCATTAGTGGGTCTGGACTTCGACCGTGTCTGCATGTCAAAAGTTTTGCTTATCATTTCGGGTTGAAAATTATTTGCTTATCATCCTTAAAGTCTAGACACATCTTACTGCCTCTATTGCATAGACAGTGTATAGATAAATTCATATCTTAGCGTATCTGTTATTGTTACCTTTACCTGACAGCTTCTGTAGATTCCTCCGTAACTTATGGGATTTTAGTATTATATTTGCATATGTAAATTATATATTGCAGGGTACTAATCTACATCCTATAATCTATTTCTCATTGAAAATCCTTCGTCTGATCATACGAGATGAATCCCTCAACTAGTTCGAGTCCCTCAGATTCCGATAGCTATTCCGATAGTTATTCCGACAGCTATTCCGACATGGATGTTCACCTAAGCTCTGAAAGCAGCGTCACCAGAATGAAGTAACCAATCAGCCATCCCCAATTCATCTGATGGGTTCGTAACCTACTTAATCAATGGAGACGAGAAAAAGGCGATCCTTTCCACCAACCAACTTCACCTCTTGGCGATGAACCTGAAGCATTTACCGGTGAACCTGTTCGTAATACCATTTTCTCTCTCATTTCCAGAGTATCCCATCACGATTATATACTATCTCAGATTCTAGATCTTATTCATCCACTCGTTATAATCGACAATCATCCTGGTATAATAGAAGAAGTCAACGAGCTTCGCGCTCGGGTAGTGACTTTGGAGAATATGGTGCAAAGATTACAAGCACCAGCGGCAACACCGACAGCAACAGTACCACCATCCACAACATCCACATCCCATGATTCAACATCCCAATCTATACCTAGAGCATAAACTTCATTCTACATCTTGTTCTACATCGGTTATCTTCGTTCTTCATGATGATTATGTAATCTCTAATGTTTTAGAGATTATGTATTCTAGATCTAACGGTAAATCATATGAGTTTAATACTATATTTACTCATTAAATCCATGATTACATCTGAAGAAAATATATATGTATATATGTTTTCATAAAGATTGTAATTTAAAAATTCTTTTGTGCAAACTGTTAATGGTGAAAATATTTTAATGGGTAGGTAATACCCGAGGAATATTTATATTTCACATTAATAAGTTACACTGTACATTCTTCCAATCTGATTCAACAGTCATTTACTATCCTACTTACATCCACAGATATACGTATCCGTTTACTGCAGAATAATCATTTACATTCAATTTCATAATTAGATTTTAACCTATCAGAATCCAACAAGTGGCATAATGAAAAAAACATTAGACAAAATAAAATTTGTTAGAAACAAACAAATTAACTATGAGAAAATTTTGTTAAGAATCCACGCTAACAAAATCCTAGCTAACTGTTCCTAGCTAACTGTTAATTTTTTATTACATTTTATTATTGCAATTTATTTATCGCAGTTTATTTATCGCAATTTATATTCTCGCAATTTTATTTATCGTCATTTAATTTCTGTTATTTATTTTACGCACTTTATTTATCGTCATTTAAATACTGTTATTTACGCATTTTAAATATCGGGACACGTATACAAGGTTTTGACATATCATATCGACGCATCTATATATATTATTTTGAATAACCATAGACACTCTATATGCAGTAATGTTCGAGTTAGCTATACAGGGTTGAGGTTGATTCTCAAATAATATATATACTTTGAGTTGTGATCGAGTCTGAGACATGTATATAACGGGTCACGACACGTATTAATTAATTCGAATATTATATATTAAAATATATATGAATTGTTGAACTACTAATTGTGGACTCCTAACTATGGACTAATGACATTGGACAATTAAAATGAATTAAAATGTGGATTATAACATATGAAACTAAACATTTCTTCAAGTTTGCCACTTGATTTCATCTTAAACCTTATTTGTATTTTGACGATTACAAACTGCGTTCGAACCTTTCATGATTCTTGAAAACACCTCAATCGAGGAGATGAACCAACCGCACTTCATCTACGTAAAAAAAGATTGATGCATATAGTTATGCACCTGAAACTACTCGGAACCTGAGTAAACGTTTAACGCATAGCTGTGCTAATTCCTTTAGTGTTATTCTTAACGAAGATAACTTTGCAACTCCTGATCGAGATAGTCAGTTTTGTCACAGCTCCAGCAAGTCAACTTCGACTTTTCGTTCGAAACAACCTTATTATAACCTTGAGATATATGCGTACTCTTTTATTATTACCGGAGAATATTTTATATTCCACTATATTACCAGCAGACGTACCAGCAACCTCGTTGCTCTTTGGCTTAAATCTCTACGACAAATCAATACATTTATCTATTGAAGTCTTATCATGAACTCATCGGTATCTTGTAACGATAATTACCATACCAAGTACCGGAAGGCATCAATCAATAATCTCGAAATTCTCAGCAATTCTACGACAACAATTTATATATATATATATATATATATATATATATATACATATATATATATATATATATATATATATATATATATATATATATATATATATATATATATATAACTTCTATCTCCTGGATTTACAAATTTCAATTCTGAATTTCTGAAAAGTGCTTTAGCTTATGAATCAGTTTACTGAGTTTTGAAAAAGCTGATGAAACAGTGAAAACTGAAGACTGCCTTAACAGTCAAAAGTTTGATGATAAAGAATAGAATGTTGGAAAAGCTCAAAGATTTTGATACTGAAAAATGAATTGAGCAAATCATGAAAGAGACTGAACAAGGACTAAACTTGTACATAAAAGAATCCTGATGATTCTGTTTCTGATGAAATCTGTAACGAATACCTTGCTCCTTAATCGCTCTAAATTATCGTGAATGAATTTCTTCATCACAATTTGATTCAAAAATTATAAGATATTATCGTATCTTTCATTATTAATATCCTCAATATTTCTAAGATATCTTCATAAATATTCTCGTCCGATATAAATTATGCGCGCGCGCTATCTGTGATATATCATAAAAGGAAACTGTCTTAGTTTCTATATTCTGTAAACCTTCAAGTTTAAAATAAGAATGTTTTTGAAGTAGTGTTGGAAATTGATGCATGAGTTAGTATAATATAATGACACTTGATCAACATGATTATATTACAGTAAGTCATGCTGAGTTTCTAATAGTACATGATGATTCACATACCATATCGTCATCATGTGCCATGTTACACGACTCTTGTATTCTATTTAACCTCTAAAATATCAAGAAAATATTTTCTTGATGATTCATTCTCTTCCGGATATTTTGGTAATTACACAAATCAAGACCGTGCTATTTCAATTTCTTTCTTAGAACGTTAGTCGTGTTCATTTAAAACTTCATACATACGAATTCTGGACCATTACTCGCTTTACTAGAGGTCGAGAAGAGAATAAAAAGGCAAAGAGCTCCAAAATATAAGAGAAAATATAAAGCCCAATAACAACACAGAGGTTACAAACTGTGGATATTAATATGAATAGCAATATAAAGACACGGTAGAATTAAGAATAGTATCACCCCAATGTAATAGTAAAAGTAAATAGATTTTTCTGGTGAAAGATTGAAAAGAAGGACGACAGAAATGATAATTAGGAAAATATCAAGGATTAAAATAGGATTAAGCATTTTCACAATCTTTTGAATGTATGAATTAAGAAAGAAAGTATATGAATGGTGAGGATAATGGAACAGAAGAGCTTAATTTATAATGGAAATATCAGACAGAGTAATCGAGGTAGATCACCGTATTTAATTATAGAGATCTTAATTTCCTTACTCGCCGAAGAATCAAATCTTTTAGATTTTGAAGATTTTCATTAAATCCCTTGAATTTCGGAATCCAACAAAGACAACGTCAAAAGTTAAATCTCTATCTCAATCTTTTGTGATAGCTTCACTCGTACGCTTCGAGTAATCGAATTGTCTTATCCATATTACTCAACAGTAATAAAACTATATTTATCAACTCATATTCGTCATGAAAACATTTTTATTAGTAGCCATGACGAACACACTCAAATTTCGGGATGAAATTTATTTAACGGGTAGGTACTGTGATGACTCGAAAGTTTCTGACCAAATTTAAACTTAATCTTATTATGATTTCTACACGATAAGCAAAGTCTATAATGTTGAGTCTCAAAAAATTTTGAACTGTTTACATACATTCATTTGACTTCGACTATTCCCGACGATTCACGAACAATTGTTTGTAAATATATATATATATATATATATATATATATATATATATATATATATATATATATATATATATATATATATATATATATATATATATAATTATATATAATAATTTGAATTTATAAAATATAAAGATTAGATTTAAATATGTAAAATAAGATACGAAATAATTAAGTGTAATTCAAAATATATATATATATAAATATATATGATTTCCATGTATAGTTATTACTATTTGTACCTTGTTAAAAAATATAGTTGTTATGATTAGTATTATTATTACATTTATTATTAATATTAATATTAATATTAGCATTAATATCAGTATTATTAATGTTATTACTTTCAATATATATAATATATAGATATATGACGTTGATACATATAATTTATTGTATTATTATTATTATTAATATAATTATTAACTATTAATATTAATTACATATTGTATTACTTACATGAAACAAATTCGGTTAGATATCGAAATCAACTTTAATCATTTTTCTTCCCTCTCTGTTCTTTCTTTTATTTCTGTCGACCACTATATCCACTACACAACAACTACATGAATCATTCACGGGCACGTTCTTTTCATTACTATGAGTAAATTATCATTATTGATTAGTGCTCCGTATTATATTATATTGACATTATCAAATCTCTAATATATATACATATATTCATAGAAACCTATCACCTCTACCTTCTTTCTTCCCTCAACAATAGTCACCTGCAATCACCAACCTCACCAAAACCCTTTATGTTGTTCCATTCCTGTTTTGATCAAACCAATGACCGAAGACCATCATCAAGAACACCATCTCGCCACCTTTCATCTCCATTAACCACCTCTCTTTATTGCTCATATTCTGCCGAGAAGACCACCCTTGAACAACACCATTTGTCATCATCAAACGGTTAGTTGCTATACAATTGAAACCCGTCATCTAAATTTCATTATATTTACTATTATCAACTTTACGACTTACTATATACCCATTGTTTCTTTCTTGAATATTAACCTACAGTCACCATAAGAACCCTCACCACCTATCTTTCTATGATCATACACCACTGCTACCACCACCCACGAAACACCCATTACTTTCATCTTGTTGTTTGATCACCATGGACAACCATCATAACACCACCATTGACACCCACCACATCTACCACTAAATCACCTACGAAAATTATTAATATCTTTGTGTTCCTATTTCTATTCCAATCGATTCAAAAATAGCCCGTTAAACCATCTCTGTTGAAACAAAATGCCTTGAACCGGCCATCATCTCTCTAGCTATCTCTCTCTCCTATTTTTTTTTTTCAACTCACATACACTTCCGTCCCCATGATTCTGACTATTAAAAACAACTACAAATCATAGCCACCGGAGCATCAACTGCTGCTGCAATGCTTTACTGTTTCCATTTCTTACTCGCATCATGATCATCTCTCACACCCGTCACCACCATCAACTGTTATTCTGTTTCCTATAAACCAAGCCTAAAAGTAGAACCTGCAACTATACTAGTAGGGGTTCGTTCCTGTCTATTGTTCATTCACAAATCATCCAATCCAACCGCTGCAATTATTCACTGTCACGATATACTTAAACAAATTGCAATCTCCTAAATAACGTTACCTTTTACACTGTTTTTGCGTGATTATTTTTGTCTGGGTGGCCGACGTTGAGTAAGTGGTCCACTTAATTAGGATAAAGAAACAAGGTGTTAGTTAGTAGTGGATGATGATCACGAATAAAGAATATGAGATGGGGACAGTAGGGACGGTTTTTATTGAACCTAAAACCTCACTCACAGCTTCTTTATTTAGATATGGACTTGAGTAAGCTATTGGACTATCAACATTAATAATAATGGACTGTATTGGGCTGAATTATACAACGGGTCATATACACTGAAATTTAATTGGGCCGTAATAACCCTATTAAACTCTGGCCCCTATTTTTTTTGGGTATGTGACGGGTTTTGAAATGATAATTGATATTGATATCATCGATGATGAAAATAATAATAGATGACGATCAATATAAAGATGATTATGTTATATTTATAATACTCGTATGATGATATTAACGAGGGTGGTGAAATGAAGATAAAATGATGATTAAGGATGGTGATGTACATAAAATATTGATAATGTTAAAGACGATTTGATAATTGTGACCATAATGCATAATGTTATGGTAATGATTATGGATGCGGGTAGAATGAAGATGACTACGTATGATATATGATTTGATGATGATGTATTAAGATAATATTGATTAGGAATAAGATGACGAGGTTATGATAGTAGTAAACGATGATGATGATGATGCTAATGTCGATAATGATGATAGTGCTCGTGATGGTGATGATGATACGTACAATGATGAGGTATAAACATAAACTTTAAGAATTAAAATATTCTAATTATACTATAATTAAATTGTGGTTATAATAGTTTTACAAACATAAACACTTATATAATAATAACACTCTAAAAAGAATGTGATTATGTTTATGAACTAAATGTCGAGATATTAAGATTATGATTATGATAATAAGAATATGGTTAAGGATGTTAGCGGAAGGTCGCGGGTTCAAACCTAGGACTTGGGAAAATTTTAAGGGCTACTTCTTTGAAGTAGATATTTATTTATTAATTATTATCTTATTATTATTATCATTATCATTATTATTATTATTATAATTACAAATAAATATTATCTATATAAAAATATATATATTCATTTCATATATCATAACTAAATTAATATTACATACTAATTTTTAAATAAAATATTATTATCAATAAAATATATATATATATATATATATATATATATATATATATATATATATAATAGTTATAATTAATCTAGTTATTATAATAACATATAAATTATCAAAATAACAAGTATATTAATATTAATAAATAAATTTGTTTAAATATTATTACATGTTTTAATATATATAACTGATATAGGTTCGTGAATCCGAGGCCAACCTTGCATTTGTTCAATGACGTCATATGTAATTTTACTACGAAATACAGTATTGTGAGTTTCATTTGCTCCCTTTTTAAATGTTTTTGCAATATATATTTTTGGGACTGCGAATACATGCGCTGCTTTTATAACTGTTTTACGAAATAGACACAAGTAAATGAAACTACATTCTATGGCTGGATTATTAAACCGAATATGCCCCTTTTTAGTCTGGTAATCTAAGAATTAGGGAACAGACACCCTAATTGACGCGAATCCTAAAGATAGATCTATTGGGTCCAACAAGCCCCATCCAAAGTACCGGATGCTTTAGTACTTCGAATTTATCATGTCCGAAGGGAGTCCCGGAATAATGGGGATATTCTATATGCATCTTGTTAAGGTCGGTTACCAGGTGTTCAATCCATATGAATGATTTTTGTCTCTATGCATGGGACGTATATTTATGAGAAATGAAAATCTTGTGGTCTATTAAAATGATGGAAATGAATGATTATGATAAACTTATGGACTCACCAACCTTTTGGTTGACACTTTAAAGCATGTTTATTCTCAGGTATGAAAGAAATCTTCCGCTGTGCATTTGCTCATTTTAGAGATATTATTTGGAGTCCTTCATGACATATTTCAAAAGACGTTGCATTCGAGTTGTTGAGTTCATCAAGATTATTATTAAGTCAAATATAGTTGGATATATTATGAAATGGTATGCATGCCGTCAACTTTTGATGTAATGAAAGTTTGTCTTTAAAAAATGAATGCAATGTTTGTAAAATGTATCTTATGGAGGTCAAGTACCTCGCGATGTAATCATATGTTTGATAGTGCTCCAAATGATCATATATTTAGTCGAAATATCCTTCCAATATGTAAAGTTTTTAGTTGTAATTATTCTATTTTTAAGTTGTAATCGTTTAAATAAATAAATGCGAAGACGAAGCGCGAAGATTAAAGAATTGAAGAAAAAGTGCCACTAAAACTGGAAAAGGGTCCTTAAAGCCATAATGCACTCAAAAGCGTCCCAAAAATTGAGTTAAAAGACTTGCGCGGATTTTGGAAGTTAAGGAAAATAATTTTTGTGCAAATTACAAATTGCGAAACGCAAAGTACAAGATATTAAATTATACGAAAGTACGTTCAAAAATCTGGAACCGGGACCTGAGTAAACTATCAACGCCCGACTCAACGGACCAAAAATTACAAGTCTACTATGCACAAGAATATAATATAATATTTAAATAATTATATAAATTATTTATATATTATATATATTTATTAAATTACGTCGACAAGCTAGAAACAAAAGTCATTGAGCTGTATCCAGGTGGCTATGCGATCGCATGGCCTGGAGGTGAAAACTCCATGCGATCGCGTGGAGTGAAAAAGTTGGTCAGGTCCTATAAATTCACGAATTCTGGCCGAGTTTTAAACACACCAACATAATCAATATCTCTCTGTCTCATAATATATATTATATATATAATATAAATATTAGTTTAGTTTTATATTAGATTAGTTTGGATAATGTAAAGGTTATTTTACGGGTTTTGAAGTCGAAGTTCTCTCCGTGTAACACTACGCGATAAATAATCAATGTAAGCTATGTTCTCCTTTTTAAATTAATGTCTTGTAACTAAGTTATTATTATGCTTATTTAAATCGAAGTAATCATGATGTTGGGCTAAATATTAAAAGACGGGGTTATTGGGTTTTGGACCATAATTGGAGTTTGGACAAAAGATCGACACTTGTGGAAATTAGACTATGGGCTATTAATGGGCTTTATATTAAATTTACGATACCTCGTTAATTTAATATAAAGGTTATGATTTGACGTATCTATATATAACCACATACGCTTAATCGGACACGATGGGCGGGATATTTATAAGTACGAATTATTGTTCATTTGACCGGACACGGGGATGGATTAATAGTTACTGGACTCATTAAAACAGGGGTGGATTACATTCAAGGATAATTGGTGTAATTGTTAACAAAGTATTAAAACCTTAGATTACACACAGTCGATAACCTGGTGTATTCATTAAACAAAGTATTAAGACCTTGTTACAGTTCGAATCCCCAATTAGTTGGAATATTTGACTTCGGATATAAGGTTAATTTGGCGAAGACCCTCGCACTTTATAATTATGACCGATGGACTATTATGGCAAAACCAGATGGACTTATCGAATAATCCAGGACAAAGGACAATTAACCCAGGGTAATAAATTAAAATCAAAACGTCAAACATCATGAGTATGGAAATTTGAATAAGCATAATATATTTTATTTTATATTTTCTCGTACTTTTATTTATTTTGTCATTTTAATTATTGTTATTTATTTTATCGTTGGTTAAATATCATCATTTACTTTACGCTTCGCTTAAAATATAAAATCGACAAACCGGTCATTAAACGGTAAACCCCCTTTTATATATTATTACTATATATAATATATTTTGTACAAATATAATTGTTTAAAAATATAGTGTAAAATAAGTCGTCTCCCTGTGGAACGAACCGGACTTACTAAAAACTATACTACTCTACGATTAGGTACACTGCCTATAGTGTTGTAGCAAGGTTTAGGTATATCCCATTTGTAAATAAATAATTAAAACTTGTGTTATTTGTAACGTATTTCGTAATAAAAATATATAACTATTTCGTATACACCTCTACGCACATCAAGTTTTTGGCGCCGCTGCCGGGGAGTCGGCGAAACGCAATATTTTTCATTTATTTTTGTATAAATATATTTATATATATTTTTAGAAAAACAATATAAAGTTATTAAAAAAAACTGGACTTACAGGCCCATGCGATCGCATGAGCCAGAAGCCTCAACACCATGCGATCGCATGGCCTGCCCTAACAGGTCTGACTCGAGCATTAAATACGTTTAGGGTTTATAAATAATTATTATTATTAATTAGGGTTATTTATTTTAATATTTAGTTTTAGTTTTATTTAAAATTAGTAATATTAAGTTTTAATTAGTTTTATTAATATATAAAATTAATACTTTTATAAATAATTATATAAAAGTAATATTTTTATAAAAATAGGTAATTTTGTCATTTTTTGTCTCTTTTTATAATTTGTATATTTTAATCATTTGTATATTTTTCGTTCTCAATTAGTTTTAAAATTATTTTTCCGTAGTTATTTTATATTTATAGATTCTTAGGCTTTGCCGTAAAATCCCTTAAGTACTTTTTCTTTAGATTAAGATTTAGGCGCTTTGGAATTTTGAGACGCCGTTTTTCGCTTTAGTTTTAAATAGATTTTAGTGCCTTTAAGTAATTACCATTTTCTGAATAAAATTGCATTTACCTTTAGACCTTTAGGCGCAACTTTTTAGATATAATTTTTAGACTTTTAAGTTTCGACGTTTTTCTTTCTTATTTTTATTTTTCGACGTTTTTCGACGTTTTTCGACGCGCTTCTTTTTCTTTCTTATTTCTCGACGATCTAGTTTTTAGGACATAGAATTTTCTATTTCTTCTCTAAAATTTCAAAAAGCGGAAAATTATTTGAAGCGGTTAAATTGATAGACATCCAAATTTTCTGGTTCGTAGTAATAGTTGGATTTGTTAGTGGCTGAGTTGTGAGCTTCTGATTTAAAGGGTTCTGGCTCCCTGCTGCATCTATTGGCTATTCGAAACGTGGGCAAAATCAGAAAAGTCTATTAATTTGATAACTTATATAATTTTTAGTTTTATAACTAATAGGATAATTAGTAAATGCACCACATTGTAGCTAAAATTTGGTAATAAGTGTATTATGGAAAATTTTGAGAATATGTTGGAAACTCTTTCTGACATCCAAATCAATTTAATCAATACTCTCAAACGGATGTTGATGACAATTCGTTCGGTCAATCTTGGATCACGAATGACGAAACAATAACTGGTTGTGAAATCTGTGGAGATTATCACTCAACATGGGAATGTTATTATTACGTTCCTATGGAAAATTATGCACCAATGGAACCTGAATGGAATGATTATGAGGAATACAATTCTAATTGGGATTATTCCCAAGAATATATCCAAACTTAACAACCAGAAGACGAGGAAAATTATGTGTATGAAAATTCTTTAGATTATATGAAAATCAAACTCGAAGAACTCGATGCTCAAAATGAACAAATGAGAGAGTTTGTAAATAGGCAAGCTGAAACTCTATCAGATTACACACCTGTTGATCTGAGGAATATTGTGCAAGAAAATCTCATATCATCGAATTTTGATGAATTCGAGAGCTCCGAAATCACCAACTATCCCGATGATACTTTTTATTCAGCTTTACCAATTTCACAACATATCGACACATTATCCTCTACCGACGAAATCATCGATCAATCAATGAATGAAGAAGAAGTAAGGGTGACAAATTGGTACTCTTGGGAAAACGATAACGTTGAAAACTTTACCCCCGAGACCAAAGTGGTGGGACCGATAAGTACCGTTAATGAAAAAGAAACTACTTCGATCCTGAAATTCACCATTCCACAACCTTCCAAACCAATATTCTCAATAGACGAGTCATCTACCGAAGATGAACTACGATCTGTAATAGATAATGACACCTCGGATTTTACCCAATTGGGTAATAGAGGTGAAAACTTTGATCCCGAGAATAAACGGAAGGAAATGTTAGGAATTGTCCACCCTATAGAAATATGTATGTCGGTGTATATCGATCCATTTGACCAAGAACCAGAAAAGAGACATATCCATTTAATAAAAGCTACACTTAAAAAAGAATTAAGTAGTGACGATCGGGTGAGTCTAAACTTTAAACCCATTAATATATTATACACCACCCGAGATGTAAATAACTGGCTCACTATTCTAATTCGTGGAACTTATTCTACCGACTTCACGTGTCGTCAGCTAAGTGTGGGGAAGTCTAACCCCACTTAACGATAAATTAGGGGTTCGGGTTAGTGCATAACTCGTTAATAAACATGCATAATGAGTAAGGGTAGAAGACGCATTTTCAAATATTAGCAAACAGTTCAGAAAAGCAACCATTTTTTGAAGAAAAACATGTGTGATAAAACAAGAAGGAATGAACAATGAGGTGCACCATCTATCATTCGACGAGCTTTGTAATTACAAACTGGGTGTCTTTAACTACATTTCTACACTAATCACCCTCATGAATTTATAATTATAATCTGATTTCATGCAAATGAGGGCATTGCATGATCTCAAGTGTGGGGAAGGGTTATAAATTCTCTCGGGTTTATACTTGGCTTATTTTCTAAATATTGTGAAAATTTTAAAATTTTTCAACTAAATAAATTCAAAAGCATGTTTATACATATTTATGAACGATAAAACTAGGTGTTAATGCCGAAATTAGTGTTACCTCAAAAAGGACATAAATTGAGAAACAACTAAAACGCTTGAATTTATTTATTAAGATATTAAAAGACGCATGAAAAAAGCCAAGTGTGGGGAGAATGTACCAAGTTATTCAATTAAAAAACTATCTATCACATATTTTTGTAAAGTTATTGCAGGTGCTTTTGTTTTGGACTAAATTGACTGTTTTACCCGCAATATTATAGTAAAGATAAAAGAAAAGATGGATCTACACGATGAATCAATTCCATCATTAAAAGGAAGTAAAGTCTTCCGTAAAAGACACGCGCTTCGTGATTTAGGTCAAGAAGTTGTCGTCCAGACCAGCTGTAGGTTAACGAAAAATCTAGAAAAGTCATCTCTAAAATCAGCAGGAAATCCACGGACCTCAGCATCAAACAGGGTCGCCAAGTGGTCAGACTTATCCTAACCATGAGAGGATCTGTCTAGTAAAATAGGGAGGGCGCCGAGCAAATTAGCTTGATAAGACTAATGAATCAGACCTCCAGAAAGGATAATCTCCTTAAAGATTAAAAATCAGCTTTTAAGACTGATATTACTCAATCCTTGAGATTGACCTTAAAGATTGAGAATTACAAACTCATGGAATTCAATGATATCTAAACTCGAGATTGAATGAGAAAATATTTTGATCAAAATACAAACCGATTTGTTTTCTGAAAACCTATTTTCAATGCGTTCATTACCATTGAACGTAAAATCCTAGAAATTCACCTGGAATTCATTAGGTCACTTGAACCAAATCGGGTGTCAACCGTAAGAATGGTGGTTACATAGCATGGTCGAAGACAGGACCTTGTGCCAAACCGAAAAACCATAAGGGTGAGCTTTACTATTGCTCCTACCAAGGATAGTAAATGCATCCGACACGTTATAGACCATAATTAAAAGCATGTCAGGGGACATTGCCTTAACAGTTGCTTGTTCAACGCTTTCCTTTACAACCGGACGGTAGTTTACCGAAAGGTAATATACGGAGCAAGTATACTGGACGTGTTGCTTTCCCAATACAAGGTTAGCAAGAGGGTGACACAAAACCGCAAGTTTTGAGCTAAAATTTTAAAATCTGAAACCCACAAAACCCACAAAAATATTTTGCAAACACCGGTGAATGGTTATTCCAGAAAACTTATCTAGGGTAAAAGCAAGATTGAATTTACAAAAGATCAAATGTTTTCATAAAGATCCAATTTCCTTAAGGATCTAAATTTTATAAGTCATGTGGGACTGTAAACTACATCGTTACTATCATTGTTTATACCGCTGTATCAAAATCACTGATGTATAAAGTGTGAGAATAAAAAAAAATGATTCGAGTGAAGTGTGATTTTAATTTCAAATTCTGTATTGCTTGAGGACAAGCAACGTTCAAGTGTGGGGATATTTGATAGTGCTCCAAATGATCATATATTTAGTCGAAATATCCTTCTAATACGTAAAGTTTTTAGTTGTAATTATTCTATTTTTAAGTTGTAATCATTTAAATAAATAAATGCGAAGATGAAGCACGAAGATTAAAGAATTGAAGAAAAAGTGCCACTAAAACTGGAAAAGGGTCCTTAAAGCCATAGTGCACTCAAAAACATCCCAAAAATTGAGTTAAAAGACTTGCGCGGATTTTGGAAGTTAAGGAAAATAATTTTTGTGCAAATTACAAATTGCGAAACGCAAAGTACAAGATATTAAATTATACGAAAGTACGTTCAAAAATCCGGAACCGGGACCTGAGTAAACTATCAACGCCCGGCTCAACGGACCAAAAATTACAAGTCTACTATGCACAAGAATATAATATAATATTTAAATAATTATATAAATTATTTATATATTATATATATTTATTAAATTACGTCGACAAGCTAGAAACAAAAGTCATTGAGCTGGATCCAGGTGGCCATGCGATCGCATGGCCTGGAGGTGAAAACTCTATGCGATCGCATGGAGTGAAAAAGTTGGTCAGGTCCTATAAATTCACGAATTCTGGCCGAGTTTTAAACACACCAACATAATCAATATCTCTATGTCTCATAATATATATTATATATATATAATATAAATATTAGTTTAGTTTTATATTAGATTAGTTTGGGTAATGTAAAGGTTATTTTACGGGTTTTGAAGTCGAAGTTCTCTCCGTGTAACACTACGCGATAAATAATCAATGTAAGCTATGTTCTCCTTTTTAAATTAATGTCTTGTAACTAAGTTATTATTATGCTTATTTAAATCGAAGTAATCATGATGTTGGGCTAAATATTAAAAGACGGGGTTATTGGGTTTTGGACCATAATTAGGGTTTGGACAAAAGATCGACACTTGTGAAAATTAGACTATGGGCTATTAATGGGCTTTATATTAAATTAACGATACCTCATTAATTTAATATAAAGGTTATGATTTGACGTATCTATATATAACCACATACGCTTAATCGGACACGATGGGCGGGATATTTATAAGTACAAATTATTGTTCATTTGACCGGACACGGGGATGGATTAATAGTTACTGGACTCATTAAAACAGGGGTGGATTACATTCAAGGATAATTGGTGTAATTGTTAACAAAGTATTAAAACCTTGGATTACACACAGTCGATAACCTGGTGTATTCATTAAATAAAGTATTAAGACCTTGTTACAGTTCGAATCCCCAATTAGTTGGAATATTTGACTTCGGGTATAAGGTTAATTTGTCGAAGACCCTCGCACTTTATAATTATGACTGATGGACTATTATGGCAAAACCAGATGGACTTATCGAATAATCCAGGATAAAGGACAATTAACCCAGGGTAATAAATTAAAATCAAAACGTGAAACATCATGAGTACGGAAATTTGAATAAGCATAATATATTTTATTTTATATTTTCTCGTACTTTTATTTATTTTGTCATTTTAATTATTGTTATTTATTTTATCGTTGGTTAAATATCGTCATTTACTTTACGCTTCGCTTAAAATATAAAATCGACAAACCGGTCATTAAACGGTAAACCCCCTTTTATATATTATTACTATATATAATATATTTTGTACAAATATAATTGTTTAAAAATATAGTGTAAAATAAGTCGTCTCCCTGTGGAACGAACCGGACTTACTAAAAACTATATTACTCTACGATTAGGTACACTGCCTATAGTGTTGTAGCAAGGTTTAGGTATATCCCATTTGTAAATAAATAATTAAAACTTGTGTTATTTGTAACGTATTTCGTAATAAAAATATATAACTATTTCGTATACACCTCTACGCACATTAATTTTTTGGCGCCGCTGCCGGGGAGTCGGCGAAACGCAATATTTTTAATTTATTTTTGTATAAATATATTTATATATATTTTTAGAAAAACAATATAAAGTTATTAAAAAAAAAAACTGGACTTACAGGCCCATGCGATCGCATGAGCCAGAAGCCTCAACACCATGCGATCGCATGGCCTGCCCTGACAGGTCTGACTCGAGCATTAAATACGTTTAGGGTTTATAAATAATTATTATTATTAATTAGGGTTATTTATTTTAATATTTAGTTTTAGTTTTATTTAAAATTAGTAATATTAAGTTTTAATTAGTTTTATTAATATATAAAATTAATACTTTTATAAATAATTATATAAAAATAATATTTTTATAAAAATAGGTAATTTTGTCATTTTTTGTCTCTTTTTATAATTTGTATATTTTAATCATTTGTATATTTTTCGTTCGCAATTAGTTTTAAAATTAGTTTTTCCATAGTTTTTTTATATTTATAGATTCTTAGGCTTTGCCGTAAAATCTCTTAAGTACTTTTTCTTTAGATTAAGATTTAGGCGCTTTGGAATTTTGCGACGCCGTTTTTCGCTTTAGTTTTAAATAGATTTTAGTGCCTTTAAGTAATTGCCGTTTTCTGAATAAAATTGCATTTACCTTTAGACCTTTAGGCGCAACTTTTTTGATATAATTTTTAGACTTTTAAGTTTCGACGTTTTTCTTTCTTATTTTTATTTTTCGACGTTTTTCGACGCGCTTCTTTTTCTTTCTTATTTCTCGACGATCTAGTTTTTAGGACATAGAATTTTCTATTTCTTCTCTAAAATTTCAAAAGCGGAAAATTATTTTAAGCGGTTAAATTGATAGACATCCAAATTTTCTGGTTCGTTGTAATAGTTGGATTTGTTAGTGGCTGAGTTGTGAGCTTCCGATTTAAAGGGTTTTGGCTCCCTGCTGCATCTATTGGCTATTCGAAACGTGGACAAAATCAGAAAAGTCTATTAATTTGATAACTTATATAATTTTTAGTTTTATAACTAATAGGATAATTAGTAAATGCACCACATTGTAGCTAAAATTTGGTAATAAATCTATTATGGAAAATTTTGAGAATATGTTGGAAACTCTTTCTGACATCCGAAATCAATTTAATCAATACTCTCAAACGGGTGTTGATGACAATTCGTTCGGTCAATCTTGGATCACGAATGACGAAACAATAACTGGTTGTGAAATCTGTGGAGATTATCACTCAACATGGGAATGTTATTATTACGTTCCTATGGAAAATTATGCACCCATGGAACCTGAATGGAATGATTATGAGGAATACAATTCTAATTGGGATTATTCCCAAGAATATATCCAAACTCAACAACCAGAAGACGAGGAAAATTATGTGTATGAAAATTCTTTAGATTATATGAAAATCAAACTCGAAGAACTCGATGCTCAAAATGAACAAATAAGAGAGTTTGTAAATAGGCAAGCTGAAACTCTATCAGATTACACACCTGTTGATCTGAGGAATATTGTGCAAGAAAATCTCTTATCATCGAATTTTGATGAATTCGAGAGCTCCGAAATCACCAACTATCCCGATGATACTTTTTATTCAGCTTTACCAATTTCACAACATATCGACACATTAGCCTCTACCGATGAAATCATCGATCAATCAATGAATGAAGAAGAAGTAAGGGTGACAAATTGATACTCTTGGGAAAACGATAACGTTGAAAACTTTACCCCCGAGACCAAAGTGGTGGGACCGATAAGTACCGTTAATGAAAAAGAATCTACTTCGATCCCGAAATTCACCATTCCACAACCTTCCAAACCAATATTCTCAATAGACGAGTCATCTACTGAAGATGAACTACGAGCTGTAATAGATAATGACACCTCGGATTTCACCCAATTGGGTAATAGAGGTGAAAACTTTGATCCCGAGAATAAACGCACCCTATAGAAATATGTATGTTGGTGTATATCGATCCATTTGACCAAGAACCAGAAAAGAGACATATCCATTTAATAAAAGCTACACTTAAAAAAGAATTAAGTAGTGACAATCGGGTGAGTCTAAACTTTAAACCCATTGATATATTATACACCACCCGAGATGTAAATAACTGGCTCACTATTCTAATTCGTGGAACTTATTCTACCGACTTCACATGTCGTCAGCTAAATGTGGGGAAGTCTAACCCCACTTAACGATAAATTAGGGGTTCGGGTTAGTGCATAACTCGTTAATAAACATGCATAATGAGTAAGGGTAGAAGACGCATTTTCAAATATTAGCAAACAGTTCAGAAAAGCAACCGTTTTTGAAGAAAAACATGTGTGATAAAACAAGAAGGAATGAACAATGAGGTGCACCATCTATCATTCAACGAGCTTTGTAATTACAAACTGGGTATCTTTAACTACTTTTCTACACTAATCACCCTCATGAATTTATAATTATAATCTGATTTCATGCAAATGAGGGCATTGCATGATCTCAAGTGTGGGAAAGGGTTATAAATTTTCTCGGGTTTATACTTGGCTTATTTTCTAAATATTGTGAAAATTTTAAAATTTTTCAACTAAATAAATTCAAAAGTATGTTTATACATATTTATGAACGATAAAACTAGGTGTTAATGCCGAAATTATTGTTACCTCGAAAAGGACATAAATTGAGAAACAACTAAAACGCTTGTATTTATTTATTAAGATATAAAAAGGCGCATGAAAAAAGCCAAGTGTGGGGAGAATGTACCAAGTTATTCAATTAAAAAACTATCTATCACATGTTTCTGTAAAGTTATTGCAGGTGCTTTTGTTTTGGACTAAATTGACTGTTTTACCCGCAATATTATAATAAAGATAAAAGAAAAGATGGATCTACACGATGAATCAATTCCATCATTAAACGGGAAGTAAAAGTCTTCCGTAAAAGACACGCGCTTCGTGATTTAGGTCAAGAAGTTGTCGTCCAGACCAGCTGTAGGTTAACGAAAAATCTAGAAAAGTCATCTCTAAAATCAGCAGGAAATCCACGGACCTCAGCATCAAACAGGGTCGCCAAGTGGTCAGACTTATCCTAACCATGAGAGGATCTGTCTCGTAAAATAGGAAGGGCGCCGTGCAAATTAGCTTGATAAGACTAATGAATCGGACCCCCAGAAAGGATAATCTCCTTAAAGATTAAAAATCAGCTTTTAAGATTGATATTACTCAATCCTTGAGATTGACCTTAAAGATTGAGAATTACAAACTCATGGAATTCAATGATATCTAAACTCGAGCTTGAACGAGAAAATATTTTGATCAAAATACAAACCGATTTGTTTTCTGAAAACCTATTTTCAATGCGTTCATTACCATTGAACGTAAAATCCTAGGAATTCACCTGGAATTCATTAGGTCACCTGAACCAAATCGGGTGTCAACCGTAAGAACGGTGATTGCATAGCATGGTCGAAGACAGGACCTTGTGCCAAACCGAAAAACCATAAGGGTGAGCTTTACTATTGCTCCTACCAAGGATAGTAAATGCATCCGACACGTTATAGACCATAATTAAAAGCATGTCAGGGGACATTGCCTTAACAGTTGCTTGTTCAACGCTTTCCTTTACAACCGGACGGTAGTTTACCGAAAGGTAATATACGGAGCAAGTATACTGGACGTGTTGCTTTCCCAATACAAGGTTAGCAAGTGGGTGACACAAAACCGCAAGTTTTGAGCTAAAATTTTAAAATCTGAAACCCACAAAACCCACAAAAATAGTTTGCAAACACCGGTGAATGGTTATTCCAGAAAATTTATCTAGGGTAAAAGCAAGATTGAATTTACAAAAGGTCAAATGTTTTCATAAAGATCCAATTTCCTTAAGGATCTAAATTTTATAAGTCATGTGGGACTGTAAACTACATCGTTACTATCATTGTTTATACCGCTGTATCAAAATCACTGATGTATAAAGTGTGAGAATAAAAAAAAGTGATTCGAGTGAAGTGTGATTTTAATTTCAAATTCTGTATTGCTTGAGGACAAGCAACGTTCAAGTGTGGGGATATTTGATAGTGCTCCAAATGATCATATATTTAGTCGAAATATCCTTCCAATATGTAAAGTTTTTAGTTGTAATTATTCTATTTTTAAGTTGTAATCGTTTAAATAAATAAATGTGAAGACGAAGCACGAAGATTAAAGAATTGAAGAAAAAGTGCCACTAAAACTGGAAAAGGGTCCTTAAATCCATAGTGCACTCAAAAGCGTCCCAAAAATTGAGTTAAAAGACTTGCGCGGATTTTGGAAGTTAAGGAAAATAATTTTTGTGCAAATTACAAATTGCGAAACGCAAAGTACAAGATATTAAATTATACGAAAGTACGTTCAAAAATCCGGAACTGGGACCTGAGCAAACTATTAACGCCCGACTCAACGGACCAAAAATTACAAGTCTACTATGCACAAGAATATAATATAATATTTAAATAATTATATAAATTATTTATATATTATATATATTTATTAAATTACGTCGACAAGCTAGAAACAAAAGTCATTGAGCTGGATCCAGGTGGCCATGCGATCGCATGGCCTGGAGGTGAAAACTTCATGCGATCGCGTGGAGTGAAAAAGTTGGTCAGGTCCTATAAATTCACAAATTCTGGCCGAGTTTTAAACACACCAACATAATCAATATCTCTCTGTCTCATAATATATATTATATATATATATATATAATATAAATATTAGTTTAGTTTTATATTAGATTAGTTTGGGTAATGTAAAGGTTATTTTACGGGTTTTGAAGTCGAAGTTCTCTCCGTGTAACACTACACGATAAATAATCAATGTAAGCTATGTTCTCCTTTTTAAATTAATGTCTTGTAACTAAGTTATTATTATACTTATTTAAATCTAAGTAATCATGATGTTGGACTAAATATTAAAAGACGGGGTTATTGTGTTTTGGACCATAATTGGGGTTTGGACAAAAGATCGACACTTGTGAAAATTAGACTATGGGCTATTAATGGGCTTTATATTAAATTAACGATATCTCGTTAATTTAATATAAAGGTTATGATTTGACGTATCTATATATAACCACATACGCTTAATCGGACACGATGGGCGGGATATTTATAAGTACAAATTATTGTTCATTTGACCGGACGCGGGGATGGATTAATAGTTACTGGACTCATTAAAACAGGGGTGGATTACATTCAAGGATAATTAGTGTAATTGTTAACAAAGTATTAAAACCTTGGATTACACACAGTCGATAACCTGGTGTATTCATTAAACAAAGTATTAAGACCTTGTTACAGTTCGAATCCCCAATTAGTTGGAATATTTGACTTCGGATATAAGGTTAATTTGGTGAAGACCCTCGCACTTTATAATTATGACCGATGGACTATTATGGCAAAACCAGATGGACTTATCGAATAATCCAGGACAAAGGACAATTAACCCAGGGTAATAAATTAAAATCAAAATGTCAAACATCATGAGTACGGAAATTTGAATAAGCATAATATATTTTATTTTATATTTTCTCGTACTTTTATTTATTTTGTCATTTTAATTATTGTTATTTATTTTATCGTTGGTTAAATATCGTCATTTACTTTACGCTTCGCTTAAAATATAAAATCGACAAACCGGTCATTAAACGGTAAACCCCCTTTTATATATTATTAATATATATAATATATTTTGTACAAATATAATTGTTTAAAAATATAGTGTAAAATAAGTCGTCTCCCTGTGGAACGAACCGGACTTACTAAAAACTATACTACTCTACGATTAGGTACACTGCCTATAGTGTTGTAGCAAGGTTTAGGTATATCCCATTTGTAAATAAATAATTAAAACTTGTGTTATTTGTAACGTATTTCGTAATAAAAATATATAACTATTTCGTATACACCTCTACGCACATCAATGTTATTGTATTCGTCCTTATGGATTAGGACGGGGTATGACAGTGTGACAGCCCTGTTTCAGCATAAGTGTGTTCGCGCACTTATTCTGCGCGCCGCACAGTTCCCCCATATCGGCAGCGACTGATTTGTTATTTTTGATAGATAAACGACCTAAGTGCAAATTTGGGCTGAAATGTCTTGAAGATTCTAGAATTCTCATTTCATTTTCTCATTTTCTACCTAACTTGTTCGATAAAGAAAAGAACGAGAGTGACTTGAAGCCTAGGGTTTTCACATTCTTCAATTGTAGGTTTAAATACAATTTGAAGCTATATGATAACTGAAGAAGGCTAATCTCTACTAATTTTGCATCATCTCCGTTCGTATTCATCAATTGGTAAGAAAATATTAACTTGTATATTTCAATATAATCGGGATTTGGTTATAATTATGATGATTTGGTTATGTAATTGGGTTAATGATGATTGTGGATGAGTTTGGAATACTTAAAATTTATAAAGGGGCTTGGACCCTAGAAATTGATGAAATTAGTTGAAGTCTTGTGTTCTTGTTATGAGTTAATGGAATCAAGGAATTTTATAAGTCATTTGGGTCAGGAATGACCAAGTGTTGAACAAGTTTTGTTAGTCAAGTACTTGTGTCAAATTAATGACAATTGATAATGTGTCTATAAGAATATTGAAGTGTTTGAATATATATATATATATATAAAGTGGTTTCAAACTTAAGCATTAGTGAAATCTTTCAGGGAAATGTGAAACGAATCGTCCATATTACTATAAACGCGGTACGTTATTCATTGGTCCAATAGCGAGGTATTTGACCTCTATATGATACATTTTAGAAAATATTGCATTCGTTTCATAAAAAGACACACCCTTATTATACATAATGCATGTTTTAAACAAGTGGGCGATTATTTAAGAAATAATCCCCATAATACATCGGTTTCCAAATACTACACACATGACATAACAGTTGAATATAATACATGACAAAGGTTTTATTGAATGCAACACTTCATTTAAACAAAAGCATGAGACTCCATGCACAGCTTGCTCAGATAATGCAACAGCGGAAGACTTTCTTAAGGACCTGAGAATAAACATGCTTAAACAGTCAACACAAAGGTTGGTGAGATATATAGGTTTAAAGCTAGCATCGATATAAATATAGACCACAAGATTTCATAGTTATAAATATTTCAATAAAGATATTCTATAAGTTGTTGAGCGCTTCGATAACCATACTTAACCATAAATGTAGCATATTCCCTTTATTATGAAATCTTCCTACACTATACCAAGTGTAGTAAAAACGAAGTACTATGCAATCGTTTACGATACTAGAGCGACTAGCCCGGTTGGAGTTGTCAAACCCGATAGATCTATCAATAGGATTCGCGCTTACATGTTCTTACAACATGTAAATATTAGTTACCAAGCTATTAGGGAAGATATGCAATGTGGTACAACTCAATGTAGAATATATTTTAAGTACTTGCGTCCATGGCGTAAAACATAAAATGCATGTATTCTCATCCCAAAATATTTTTAGAGTTTAAAAATGGGACTATATACTCACGGTAGTAGAAGTATATTAATAATAAGTTTTCAGCTTATTAAAAATATGGCCGTCGTCCTTGGATTCGCGAACCTATAACAATAATAATGATTCAGATAATAATACGACATGTGAATAAAATAAAACAAGTTCATAGAATACTTATATATTAATTTTTAACATTTTTATGTTAGTAGTCCTTTGTTAGTAGTCCAAAATAGTCTGAAATGTCCAACAGTTCAATAATCGATATATATGATCTTAGAATTACCCCACGACGTATTGTATACGTATTGTCTTTGCATCAACCCAGAGACGTATTGTATACATATTGTCTTAGAATTTATCAAAACGTATTGTATACTTATTGTCTTAGGATTTATAAAAACGTATTGTATACTTATTGTCATGGAATGTACCAAGATATATATATATATATATATATATATATATATATATATATATATATATATATATATATATATATATATACAATCTCGGAATTAACTAAGATTATAATATTTTGTTATACTAATGATAACATGTCCAAATATATATAGGAAAAGTTAACAAAGATATGGTTAATATAGTTTTTACAATATAAATTTCTTCCATACAACGTTAATTTTAGCAGATTTTGTTTTGCTCGCCAAATATTCATTACAACTCCGTTTAAAGTGAATTAAATTGCTATGGTTTCATAATGAACTGTAGTATTTAGAACTAAACTGAAAAAGTAGTGGTTTATAGTCGGAGTTACAGGTTACAAGTCATATTTGAAAGAGGTAGTCATTTCCGTCGAAAAACGACATCTTGATGACCATTTTTAAAAACATACTTCCACTTTGAGTTTAACCATGATTTTTGGATATAGTTTCTTGTTCATAAGAAATATCATTTTCTCAGAAGAACAACTTTTAAATCAAAGTTTATCATAGTTTTTAATTATCCAACCCAAAACAGCCCACGGTTTTACTACGACGGCGTATGTCTGGTTTTACGGTGTTCTTCGTGTTTACAGGTTTTAAATCATTAAGTTAGCATATCATATAGATATAAAACATGTGTTTAGTGGATTTTAAAAGTTATGTTAGAAGGATTAACTTTGTTTGCGAACAAGTTTTGAATTAACTAAACTATGTTCTAGTGATTACAAGTTTAAATCTTCGAATAAGATAGTTATATATATATGAATTGAATGATGTTATGAATATCATTACTACCTCAAGTATAGTAGGTAAACCTACTGGAAATTATGAGAAAATAACTTGAGCTTCAAAGGATCTTTGATGGCTTGGAAGTTCTTGAAGCAGAATCATGACACGAAAACAAGTTCAAGTAAGATTACTACTTGATTTAAGGTAGTTATGTTTATAGGAATTAAACCAAATCTTGGATATGATTATTACCTTGATTAAGAATGAAAAGTTACTGAGATTAGATGGAAGTTCTTGATCTTTGATGAGTTGTTGGATTGGATTAAAAAGATTGGAAGTAATCTTGTAACTTCTTGATTCTAGGTTGTTTTTATGATGATTAAAGCTTGTAATTGAAGCTAAATGATGGGGAAAATACTTGGAGATGATCAAGTATGAAGTTAGGAGTATTTTGAGAGAGAATTGGGAGTGTAAGTAAGAGAAAATGGAATGAAGAAATGGTGTGTATGCATAAAAATGTTTTTAGTTTATAAAGAAAGAAAAGATTCCTAATTTTGTTTTCTTGATAAATAATTCATGCTACTTGATAAATAGTTGGTTCCACATGTTCCTTAATCATTTAAGGCTGCTAAGGAGCATATTTTTATTGGTATATACCAATAGTAAATACATCTAGAAGCTGGGTATAATACGAGTGCAAATACCGAGCGAATACGAGTAGAATTCTTGATGAAAACAAATGGAAATACAATTGTGATTATTTTTGTTAAGTAAGAGTGTTTTGATATATGTATTGAAGTCCTTCAAATGTGTATTTATACATCTTAGTACACTATATATATATATATATATATATATACAGTTTAACTGAGTCGTTAAATCATCGTTATTCGTTACATGTAAGTGTTGTTTCGAAACCTTTAAGTTAACGACCTTGTTAAATGTAATTAATCCCATTGTTATTATATCTAATGGGATGTTAAATTGTTATATTATCATGATAACATAGTGTGTTAATATATTTTAATACGATATATAAATATCAAGACGTTATTACAACGATAATCGTTACGTATATATATCGTTTCGAAATCCTTAAGTTAGTAGTCTCATTTTATGTATATAGTTCATTGTTAATATACTTAATGAGATACTTAATTATCATTTCATCATGTAAAATATATATATAAGTTCATATATATATTATTATGTTATTTACAAGTTATAACGTTCTTGAATCATCGGACAAGTTGGGTGGTCATACGTTTACATAAAATTCGTTTCAATTAATCAAGTCTTAAAAAGTTTGATTGCTTAATATGTTGGAAACATTTAATGATATAGATATTAATATTGTTCAATATGTAATCATGGAAAAATCCTGGTCATGACAGTACCTACCCGTTAAAGAAATTTCGTCCCGAAATTTGAAGTAATACCTAGTCAATGGGCGGTGTTTGTAAACAGCTGTGGATATTTCTGTTTCATCTGGTCCTCTCTTTCCCAAGTGAACTCAGGACCTCTTCGAGCATTCCAACGAACCCTAACTATAGGTATGTTGCTTTGCTTGAGCCGTTTGACTTCACAATCCATGATTTCGACAGGCTCTTCTATAAAATGCAGTTTCACGTCGATTTGGATTTCTTCAAGAGGAACAGTGAGGTCTTCTTTTGCAAGGCATTTCCTTAGGTTCGAGACGTGAAAGGTATTGTGTACTCCAGTAAGTTGTTGTGGTAGCTTAAGTCGATAAGCTACCGGTCCAATACGTTCGATGATCTTGAATGGTCCTACGTATCTTGGGTTCAATTTACCCCTCTTACCAAAGCGTATCACACCTTTTCAAGGTGATACCTTTAACATAACCATGTCATCAACTTGAAATTCTAACGGCTTCCTTCGAACATCAGCATAGCTCTTTTGACGACTTTGGACGGTCTTCAATCTCTCCTTGATTTGCACAATCTTTTCAGTAGTCTCCTGTATGATCTCGGGACCAGTCAGTTATCTGTCACCTACCTCGTTCCAACAGATAGGGGATCTACACTTTCTTCCATAAAGTGCTTCGAATGGTGCAGCATTAATACTCGTATGATAACTGTTGTTATACGAGAATTCTGCCAATGGTAAATATTTATCCCATCCGTTTCCGAAATCGATCACACATGCTCTAACATGTCTTTAAGAGTTTGAATGGTCCTTTCACTTTGCCCATCAGTCTAAGGATGATATGCAGTGCTCATATCCAGACGAGTCCCTAGAGCTTCATGTAGTGATTGCCAAAACCTTAACGTAAACCTACTTTCGCGATCAGATATAATGGAAATAGGTACTCCATGTCTTGAAACAACTTCC
Organism: Rutidosis leptorrhynchoides; assembly: GCF_046630445.1. Lineage (NCBI taxonomy): Eukaryota > Viridiplantae > Streptophyta > Magnoliopsida > Asterales > Asteraceae > Rutidosis > Rutidosis leptorrhynchoides. Next base: position 430,952,295 of record NC_092337.1, read on the forward strand.
TTCATGTATAATCGTACCAATTTCTCCATCTTATTCATTTCCTTCATAGGTAGGAAATGTGCAGATTTGGTGAGACGATCGACAATTACCCAAATGGTGTCATAACCCCATGCAGTCTTTGGTAGCTTCGTGATGAAATCCATAGTAATACATTCCCATTTCCATTTAGGGATTTCTGGTTGTTGAAGAAAACCTGATGGTTTCTGATGTTCCGCCTTGACTTTGGAGCAAGTCAAACATTCTCCAATGTATGTTGCAATATCAGCTTTCAAATTTGGCCACCAAAAGTGTGCCTTAAGATCTTGATACATCTTTCCAGCTCCAGGATATATCAAGTATCTCGTCTTATGTGCCTCATCCAAAACCAATTTTCTTAACCCTTTAAACTTCGGTACCCAAATACGTCCATTAAAATATCGGGTTCCGTCTTCTCGTATCTCAAGTTGCTTGACTAAACCCTTGAGTATATCATTTCTAAAGTTTTCTTCAGTAAGAGCTCCTCGTTGAGCCTCCTTTATTTGTGTAGTCAGGTTTGTATGAATCTTCATATTCATTGCCCGTACTCGAACTGGCTCTCTTTCCTTCCTGCTTAAAGCATCTGCTACTACATTTGCTTTCCCGAGATGATAGCGAATTTAACAATCATAGTCATTTATCAACTCGACCCACCTACGTTGCCTCATGTTCAGTTGTTTTTGGTTGAAGATATGTTGAAGGCTTTTATGGTCGGTATACACAGTACATTTAACCCCGTACAAGTAGTGTCTCCAAATCTTTAATGCAAACACCACTGCTCCCAATTCTAGATCATGAGTCGTATAATTTTGTTTATGAATCTTCAGTTGTCGGGATGCATATGCAATAACCTTCTTTCATTGCATGAGGACACAACCAAAACCTTATCGCGAAGCGTCACAATAAATTACAAAATCATCGTTTCCTCCAGGTAACGATAGAATAGGCGATGTAGTCAACTTCTTCTTCAATAATTGAAATGCAGCTTCCTGCTCAGAAGTCCATTCGTACTTCTTCCCTTTATGTGTTAATGCTGTCAATGGTTTGGCTATCCGGAAAAAATCTTGAATAAACCTTCTGTAATAGCCAGCAAGACCCAAAAATTGGCGTATTTGCGTCAGAGTCTTTGGGGTTTCCCATTTTTCAATAGCTTCAACCTTCGCAGGATCGACCTGAATTCCTTGACTGCTCACGATGTGATCAAGGAATTGTACTTCCTTTAACCAAAAGGCGCTCATAGAAAACTTTGCGTATAACTGTTCTTTCTTCAAAAGTTCCAGCACCAACCTTAAATGTTGCTCATGTTCTTGTTCATTTTTGGAATAAATAAGAATATCATCAATAAAGACGATAACAAACTTATCTAAATACGGACTGCATACCCGTTTCATAAGGTCCATGAATATAGCTGGTGCGTTTGTCAGCCCGAACGGCATGACTAAAAATTCATAATGACCGTAGCGTGTCCGAAATGCGGTTTTTGGAATATCTTCTTCTTTGACACGCAACTGATGATATCCCGATCTTAGATCAATTTTGGAGTAAACACGTGATCCTTGCAGCTGATCAAACAAGTCATCAATTCTCGGTAATGGGTACCGATTCTTGATAGTTAACTTGTTTAATTCGAGGTAATCTATACACATTCAGAAGGATCCATCTTTCTTCTTGACGAATAAAATTGGAGCTCCCCACGGTGAAGTACTCAGTCGAATGAATTCACGGTCCAGTAATTCTTGTAACTGGCTTTGTAATTCTTTCATCTCAGACGGTGCAAGTCTGTATGGAGCACGAGCCACTGGTGCAGCTCCTGGTACTAGATCTATTTGAAATTCTACATATCTAAATGGAGGTAATCCCGGCAACTCTTTCGGAAAGACTTCAGGAAAATCTCTTTCCACAGGCACGTCGTTGATGCTCTTCTCTTTTTCCTTCGTTTCGACTTTATTAACATGTGCTAGGATAGCATAGCACCCTTTCTTCAAGCACTTTTGGACTTTCAAGCAGCTAATGAGTTTTAGCTTTGAGTTACCCTTCTCTCCATATATCATTACTGCCGTTTTATCCTTACGAGGAATGCGAATTGCCTTCTTGTCACACACAACCTCAGCTCCTATTTTGGACATCCAGTCCATGCCGACTATTACATCAAAACTTCCTAATTCTACGGGTATCAAATCAATTTTAAATGTTTCTTCGGCTAACTTTATTTTACAATCACGGCAAATTTTATCGGCTTTAATTAGTTTACCATTAGCTAACTCAATCATGTACTTAGCATCTAGAGGTAATGATGAACAATTCAATTTAGCGTAAAAGTCTCTACACATGTAACTTCTATCGGCACCAGTATCAAATATAATAGATGCTGATAAGTCATTAATGGTAAACGTACCCGTAACAAGCTCTGGGTCTTCACATGCCTCTCTAGCATTAATAACAAATGCTCTTCCCCGTGCAGGTCCATTATTCTTCTCTGGATTCGGGCACTGGCTCTTAATATGACCCTGTTTCCCACACTCGTAACAAGTAACAGTAGCCAGGGTAGTTCTATTTGCATTGGTGGTAGGAGTCTTGGTGCCATTTGTATTTGTAACAGGAACCCAACAATCTTCACCAAGATGACCCCTTCGATTACATTTTTTGCACACCACATTGCAAAAACCAGTGTGATGTTTGTGGCATCTGTTACATAAGGGATTACGCCCTTTGTAACCCGAGCTTGAACCACTACCCGCACCTTACGTGGTTTCCTGTTTCTTGAGAGATTGTTGCTGGTGACCTCGATCACGGTTTCCATCCCACTTTCTTTTGTTATCCGATACCTTGGCATCAGTATTTGATGCGTTGTTATCCAGGATGATCTGATCCATTAGCTCGTTTGCCATGGTGATAGCTTCATGAATTGTCTTGGGTTTGGATGCTGTAACATTGGCCTTGATGTTCTTTGGCAGACCATCTTTGTACAATTCAATATTTCGCTCTTCCGTTGGTACCAATTCAGGACATAACAAGGCTAATTCCATGAATTGCCTGTTATAGTTGGTAAGTTCTGTTCTGACAACTTTCAGATTTCGTAACTCGGCTTCCATCTTCCTAACCTCGTTCCTTGGGCAGTATTCGTTGATTAGCATATTTTTCAATTCCTCCCAAGGAGTATCATATGCTTCACCGCCCCCTACAGCTTTTACATAGTTTTTCCACCATGTAAGTGCACCATCCTGTAATGTGCATGAAACATACTTTGTCTGATCCCCTTTCGCACAACCACTGATTTTAAATACGGACTCCAGTTTTTCGAACCATCTGGTTAAACCGACTGGTCCTTCTGTTCCACTGAATGATGAAGGTTTACAACCTTGAAATGCTTTATATGAGCATCCAACACGAGGGTTTGTGTTGTTTGCTGCTGCTCTTGCCGTTTCGACCCAAAGCATTCGGTCGTTTACGCGTTGGTTGATAAGCTCCTCAATTTCTTGTTCTGTCATTCGATTTAATCGAGCCATGTTTCTTTAATAAACATATAAGATAATTAATCACATAGAATATTATAGATGTAGCAAGTAATTAATGGTACATCGTGGCATATTAATAATATGAACCAATTATTATAAAAGCATTTTCTTCTTATTAGCATTTTATAATTATAGCTCGGGTAGTACCTACCCGTTAAAGTTCATACTTAATAACTAGTACACAAATTAACTACTACAATCATGATAATATTCTATCATGAAAAACTTAATGCATTAATACTTCACGCTTATTCTTTTGGTACAATATTTTACAATAATTCAATACCACTATTTACATAAAACATATGTAAGATGAAATATAGCACATGATATATTATTATATAAGGCGTGAAGTTGAATAGCTGCAAAAACAGATTAGAAACGACGAGGCTTCCTTGGGAATTCAAAGAAATCTGGGAAATCATAGAATTTTTGCTTCCCTACTGTCAGAGTGCGTATTTCAGCGGTAAGTCTAGGTTTTGGTTGGGGTTCAGTGGATGACATTTCTGTAGTATTGGTAAGACATGGTTGACTAGGTGTGGTAGTATCCGAAGCACTTGGTACAATAATTGTTTTATTAGTTTCTGCTTTTGGAATTTCTGGGTTGTCGATTATAGGTTCCTCTTCTGGTTCCTCTGGGAATTGTGAGTCTTCCAAAAATGCATCCGACTCCAGGTCATCATCGTCATCAGTTATATAGATGATTGATACACCTTTCTTCGGGTCATCATCGTTATCAGATAAGTCGATGATTGGTACTTTTGCTGGAGATTCAACTTCGGAGTCTCTGAATGTGATAATGAGATTGGTGCTAGAAGTAGACATCTATCACACATTAACTACCACATTAGTAATATTGCACATAATATTTACATGTTATAATATTTAATTTTCGACCAAAAATGATAAGTAATGGTTTTCAAAAACAAGTTCGGTCAAAGTCCAGACTCACTAATGCATCCTAACAAATACCGGTCAGACACACTAATGCAATTTCTGGTTCGCTAAGACCTCTGCTCTGATGCCAACTGAAACAACTCGTCCATATTACTATAAACATGGTACGTTATTCATTGGTCCCATAGCGAGGTATTTGACCTCTATATGATATATTTTAGAAAATATTGCATTCGTTTCATAAAAAGACACACCCTTATTATACATAATGCATGTTTTAAACAAGTGGGCGATTATTTAAGAAATAATCCCCATAATACATCGGTTTCCAAATACTACACACATGACATAACAGTCGAATATAATACATGACAAAGGTTTTATTGAATGCAACACTTCATTTAAACAAAAGCATGAGACTCCATGCACAGCTTGTCAGATAAAGCAACAACGGAAGACTTTCTTAAGGACCTGAGAATAAACATGCTTAAACAGTCAACACAAAGGTTGGTGAGATATATAGGTTTAAAGCTAGCATCGATATAAATATAGACCACAAGATTTCATAGTTATAAATATTTCAATAAAGATATTCTATAAGTTGTTGAGCGCTTCGGTAACCATACTTAACCATAAATGTAGCATATTCCCTTTATTATGAAATCTCCCTACACTGTACCAAGTGTAGTAAAAACGAAGTAGTATGCAATCGTTTACGATACTAGAGCGACTAGCCCGGTTGGAGTTGTCAAACCCGATAGATCTATCAATAGGATTCGCGCTTACATGTTCTTACAACATGTAAATATTAGTTACCAAGCTATTAGGGAAGATATGCAATGTGGTACAACTCAATGTAGAATATATTTTAAGTACTTGCGTCCATGGCGTAAAACATAAAATGCATGTATTCTCATCCCAAAATATTTTTAGAGTTTAAAAATGGAACTATATACTCACGGTAGTAGAAGTATATTAATAATAAGTTTTCAGCTTATTAAAAATATGGCCGTCGTCCTTGGATTCGCGAACCTATAACAATAATAATGATTCAGATAATAATACGACATGTGAATAAAATAAAACAAGTTCATAGAATACTTATATATTAATTTTTAACATTTTTATGTTAGTAGTCCTTTGTTAGTAGTCCAAAACAGTCCGAAATGTCCAACAGTCCAATAATCGATATATATATAATCTTAGAATTACCCCACGACGTATTGTATACATATTGTCTTTGCATCAACCCATAGACGTATTGTATACGTTTTATCTTAGAATTTATCAAAACGTATTGTATACTTATTGTCTTAGGATTTATCAAAACGTATTGTATATTAATGATAATATGTCCAAATATATATAGGAAAAGTTAGCAAGGATATGGTTAATAAAGTTTTTACAATATAAATTTCGTCCATACAACGTTAATTTTAGCAGATTTTGTTTTGCTCGACAAATATTCATTACAACTCCGTTTAAAGTGAATCAAATTGCTATGATTTCATAATGAACTGTAGTATTTAGAACTAAACTGAAAAAGTGGTGGTTTATAGTCAGAGTTATAGGTTATAAGTCATATTTGAAAGAGGTAGTCATTTCCGTCGAAAAACGACATCTTGATGACCATTTTGAAAAACATACTTCCACTTTGAGTTTAACCATAATTTTTGGATATAGTTTCTTGTTCATAAGAAATATCATTTTCTCAGAAGAACACCTTTTAAATCAAAGTTTATCATAGTTTTTAATTATCCAACCCAAAATAGCCCCCGGTTTTACTACGACGGCGTATGTCCGGTTTTACGGTGTTCTTCGTGTTTACAGGTTTTAAATCATTAAGTTAGCATATCATATAGATATAGAACATGTGTTTAGTGGATTTTAAAAGCTATGTTAGAGATTAACTTTGTTTGCGAACAAGTTTAGAATTAACTAAACTATGTTCTAGTGATTACAAGTTTAAATCTTCGAATAAGATAGTTATATATATATGAATCGAATGATGTTATGAACATCATTACTACCTCAATTATAGTAGGTAAACCTACTAGAAATGATGAGAAAATAACTTGAGCTTCAAAGGATCTTTGATGGCTTGGAAGTTCTTGAAGCAGAATCATGACACGAAAACAAGTTCAAGTAAGATTACTACTTGATTTAAGGTAGTTATGTTTATAGGAATTAAACCAAAGCTTAGATATGATTATTACCTTGATTAAGAATGAAAATTTACTCAGATTAGATGGAAGTTCTTGATCTTTGATGAGTTGTTGGATTGGATTAAAAAGATTGGAAGTAATCTTGCAACTTCTTGATTCTAGGTTGTTTTTATGATGATTAAAGCTTGTAATTGAAGCTAAATGATGGGGAAAATACTTGGAGATGATCAAGTATGAAGTTAGGAGTATTTTGAGAGAGAATTGGAACTGTAAGTATGAGAAAATGGAATGAAGAAATGGTGTGTATGCATAAATTTTTTTTTTAGTTTATAAAGAAAGAATAGATTCCTAATTTTATTTTCTTGATAAATAATTCATGCTACTTGATAAATGGTTGGTTTCACATGTTCCTTAATCATTCAAGTCTGCTAAGGAGCAGATTTTTATTGGTATATACCAATAGTAAATACATCTAGAAGCTGGGTATAATACGAGTGTAAATACCAAGCGAATACGAGTAGAATTTTTGATGAAAACAAATGGGAATACAATTGTGATTATTTTTGTTAAGTAAGAGTGTTTTGATATATGTATTGAAGTCCTTTAAATGTGTATTTATACATCTTAATACACTATATATATATATATATATATATATATATATATATATATATATATATATATATATATACATACATTTTAACCGAGTCGTTAAATCATCGTAAGTCGTTACATGTAAGTGTTGTTTCGAAACCTTTAAGTTAACGACCTTGTTAAATGTAATTAATCCCATTGTTATTATATCTAATGGGATGTTAAATTGTTATATTATTATGATAACATAGTGTGTTAATATATTTTAATACGATATATAAATATCAAGACGTTATTACAACGATAATCGTTACGTATATATATCGTTTCGAAATCCTTAAGTTAGTAGTCTCATTTTATGTATATAGTTCATTGTTAATATACTTAATGAGATACTTAATTATCATTTCATCATGTAAAATATATATATAAGTTCATATATATATTATTATGTTATTTACAAGTTATAACGTTCTTGAATCATCGGACAAGTTGGGTGGTCACACGTTTACATAAAATTCGTTTCAATTAATCAAGTCTTAAAAAGTTTGATTGCTTAATATGTTGGAAATATTTAATGATGTAGATATTAATATTGTTCAATATATAATCATGGAAAAATTCGGGTCATGACAAAATGTAACCGTTCCTTATCCCCACTTTGGTCGAGTATTTGGCTATCTATCAAGTGGACTTGTGGTTATTTAATATGGAAGAATCGTAATCAAAAAGTATTCTCAAATTCTTCTTGGAGCGGTCCTTCGGGGTTAATAGAAATTCAACTCAAGTCCTTTGAATGGGTCTCTAATCGCATCAAGAATCGTAGATTGTATTGGCTAGGTTGGATCTCGGATCCATGGTCTTGTCTTGTGTAGCGTAACATCTTAGTAGTTGCTTTCTCCGCAACTTTCATTGCTTCATGTTTGTATAGTCTTTGATTATTGTCGATCTTTCGTTGTTCGGGTTTCCCCCCCTTAGTGGGCTTGTGTTAATTTATTTGCTTTTCGAAATATATATATATATATATATACACTAGGTTTTTGAGCCCGTGCGTTGCACGGGTGTGTAAACAAACCGAGCAAAAAATGTAATTTACAGTTCATATTAGTATGTAAATAACGATACTAAAAAATAGGAAAAATTATATAAGAGCCCGTGGTGTTGACAAATTAAAAAAAAAATGAGTTTAAGAGCCCGTGATGTTGACAAAATTTTTAAAAAAAAATTGAGTTTAAGAGCCCATGGTGTTGACAAATTTCTTTTGAGTTTAAGAGCCCGTAATGTTGACGAATTTTAAAAGTGATTTGAGTGGTGTTAGTAACTTAATGTTTAGTTTTTTATTTTCTCACCATTAATCTCTTTTCAATATATAAATATTATGGTCAAAGAAAAAGTTGATTTTAGATAATTTGATTGTATGAAAGAAATTGTTATCTAACTCGAGAGTTGGTAAGCACACACTTCTTCAGTAACTTTACTATATCAATTCTTATGGTCAACCATTACCTATTTACCTGTAATATAGAATTGGGGCTATAGGGAAGTCGAATACGTACATATGTAGTTGTATACTTGTATTGATTAGAGGTAAGAAGAATAAAAAAATACAAAAAAAGAAACGGAAATTGACATTGGATTCACACGTAATCGGAGTACATATCATTTGGTACCTAGTTAATATATTAGGAATGGATTAAGGATAATCTTTGCTTGGAATAACACATAAATGATAGGTGAGTTGGCGAGAATTTTTTTATTAACTAACTAATTATATATATATATATATATATATATATATATATATATATATATATATATATATATATATATATATATATATATATATATATATATATATATATATATATACATTTGAACTAATAGATTAAAAAGAAAGAAATGTATTAGTAGAAATCTAAGACTTTTAAAGGTGTCATCTTGAGTAAGGGTTAATATATAATTAAGGCTCACAACTAGAATGTAGAAATGATTAGAAGAGTAACTTAGAAAGTAATATATATATATATATATATATATATATATATATATATATATATATATATATATATATATATATATATATATATATATATATATATATATGTATGTATGTATGTATGTGTTTATTTGTTATTAGGTGGTGGAGGAGATTGCTCTCATCTTGTGCCGACTAACAAGCGTTTAAGCTTTCAAGGTGTACGTGTATATAGGTTGTAAATGGGTTACATGTCATTGATTTGCAATTGAGCGAGTGGTGACATGTGATTTGGATGATGATTATATCTCAATTGTGCTTAGTTAACGAGCATAAGCTAGTATGCTTATGTGACGATAAGCCTTGTGCGATTGTGACAAATTGTTTAGGCTTCAGATCCGTTAGCAATATATGTAGTTAGTGTTACTACTATGAATGTTCGTATGTTGTGCTTAGTTGTTTAGCTATTTGCACTTGTATATTCACTAAGCTTATTGCTTATTTCGTTTAGTTGTATGAATGTTGTAGGTGACATCTGTACTAGTGACAAAGGCAAGGGCAAGACTTAGTTTGATTAGCTACAATAAATCTCTTTGGTAAGTGGATGCTCCTGTTCTAACCCCGTGAAGATAAAACTACTTGAAATTAACGCTCTTTTGTGTCATTTAAATATAACTTTTGTGTACGGATTGTAAGTGGATGCTCCTGTTCTAACCCCGTGAAGATAAAACTACTTGAAATTAACGCTCTTTTGTGTCATTTAAATATAACTTTTGTGTACGGATTGTTAGGAACCGTTTGATTATGTGAAAGTATATCGTTTTACTTTGTAAACTATAATACTTTGGAAGGGAATGAACTACTAGAATGTATTTTTAAAGCTTGGGGAGTCGAGTCCAAATGTTGTAGTAGTCATGATATTGAAATGGTTGTCTTAAAATGTGATTTTTACCAGTTGAATACAGTGCATGTTTATTTGGTTTATTTTTAACATGTGCCGAAATGGGTTGAATTTGTGAAGTATGAATCACGCTTGGTGCAGTGTAAATGCGTATCGCGCAGACTATGTGGGCACCGCGCAGTATAAGGCATTTTGGGAAAAGTAGTTGGCATTTTACAAAGATTTGTTTTTAGATATACTGCGCCGCGCATATTATTTGGGCGTCACGAAGTATAACATGGATTACAGTCAGTCAGCACATTTAAAAAATAAATCCGAGTCAAGGGCGTTTCAATTCGAATTCAAGACGTTCTGCTTCCATGAACTCGGATAGTCGGGGTACCGTTCGGGCAATGCTTACTTTGTATTATATATAATACTTCATGAAAATTATATCAATGAAAATACGTTTAAGACAATTCTTGAATATAAATATCATCAAAGATAATATAAAATAAATAAAAGATTTTCAAATCAAAGTATTAAGAGGAGTTTTAGAAATTAGATATAGTGGTGGAACTTGAAACTGAATACAAATGGATAAAAATTTAATAAATTTTTGTAACTCACTAGGGGTAAACATTAAAAGAACTTTACTTTTGGTAAAAAAAAAATTGTGTAATTTTTTTTTCTCGTTAAATCTAGGAGGACGGATACCCCTTTATAATACACTAAGTTTCGCTCCTAATTAGATAATTGATTTGAAACAGACGAAGTACAATAATTATGTGTATACGCTGCTCAAATTTTTATGGTATAAAATAAAAGCTAAAAGTGGTTACATTTATTAATAATAATAATATATACAATTGAGCAAAAGGGGTTACTATTCCTCAATAGTAACTCCTTTGTCCTTTTGTGTGTTTTTTTTTTTTTTTTTTTTTTTTGTTTTTAACTATTTTCGTCTTTGTTCCACCAACTCTAACCTCCATACTTTTGGCAACGCAGCTTTTAGAACCTACGCACATAGCTTTTAAATCTAAAAAACCTCATAAACCCACCCAAAACTTTGAACGCGAATATTTTCATTTTTCTAGCGAAATAAAAAGACAACACCTACACAAATTAACTCGAATCATATTTTCGAACGTACAATTTTTACCAGCAATCGGTCTGAAGCGCACTGCCATCATTTATAACAATTAATTTGATACATCCCCAAAAAAATATATTATACAACATAATTTGGACAACTTAAGATAATTAATTTATTACAACCCATATAGTAATATATGACAATATGTTTCTTTGCAATTGTATTAGACGTTTAATATGTTAAAACGAATTATAGTCTTATAGGTTACGTTAACTGCTTTGCTTTAATATATTCTTATTATAATATATAATTGGATGCTACAAAAAAGTTTTACGTAAACGAGGGGTGGCCGCCGCAACGCGCGGCTGACCACCCTGCTTGTTTAATACATTTCAGTGGTACATTTCATTACAATTTACAAGTCGTTATTATGATTTATAATTTGATATACGAATTTAGATACAAGGACAAGAAATAACATGCATTTGGTACTTAGTACCTGTATACAAATCGTGTAGATTAATATTAAATAATAGGTACAACGTTAATTTATATTATATGAATGTTAATTAATATTAATATTCGAAACCCTCGCTTCGCGCCGGGGGTTCGGTTTTCAATGTATTTTATTGCGTTTTGTTTGTAAAATTATTTCGTGGCTAATGATGATGTCGTTGAAGCGTTATTTTAAATTAACAATATATGTGCATCTCCGCGTTTTGCTATGGAATTGTCGACTTTTAATAATTTAACGCAAAATCAACGTGTATGAAAAGTACCCCAAATATTTAGCGTTTTTTTTTAAAAGCGTCCGTTTTGCGTATAGTTAGTGACATTGTGTTCCTAAAATTATTTTGAGTTTAACGATAGTGTCGAAAAAATTTAACTCGTTGCGAGCGAGAATATATGACCTGTTGAATATTTGAGTGGAGTTTATTTAAGAATTTTTATGAAAATGGTTATTTGACACTTTACCCCCTATTTGAGGGGCCGATTTGAATTTTTGAAAAAAGTGTGGAGGCCTTTGTTGGTAAAATGAAATTTAGGTAAAATAATAATAAAAAAAGATGAAAAGTCGAAAATACCACTAGTTACTGTTCATAACTTTAGTCTATTAGATATATGTATAATATAATATAATATAATATAATATAATATAATATAATATAATATAATAATAGGTACAACATTAATTTATATTATATTAATATTAATTATTAATATTAATATTAATATTAATATTTATAACATTGTATGCCGGACGTTTTGAGATAAATAGACTAACACACGAAAGCATACACTTTAATTATTAATTATTATTATTAATCCTACATGCTAATTTCCATCCCAACTTTCGCCGTCTTCACCATTTCCATTTTTCCAACCGACAACTAACCACAATTTACAAAACCACCCCCCTAAACTATTGTCTATTCTACAATTTCTTCAGGGGTAAAATACGTAAAACAATGTAACTAACTATACGCGAAATGGATGTTTTTTCAAAAACGCTAAATATTTCGGGTTACCTTTTATACATCTATATACACATATAATAAACAACTCAAACTAACTATATCATATCGATGGTTTCGTCCCCCATTTTTACTTGGTTTTCCTGGCGTTAAAAATGCGTAGACCATTAGGTATATTAGATACTAATCACGTGCATCCAAATACACCCGCATTAAAGCGTTTTTAATTCTGTAAATAAATAACGCTACATTAAATATGAATATCAATCCGAAAGACCCCGCTGCATCGCGCGGGCGTATCTTACTATTTATCATCAATCATAAAAGTATATACGGAGTACATACATCTTTAATCTTTAATATGTCATATAGTAAAATACCAACCTAATTTTGCCGGTTACTAACCAACTTTAATTATTATTATTTTTCGTTGTCTCTATTTATTACTATCGTATCTTTTAGTCATATTATATATTGGTAAGTATAACTCTATATAATTATAATCAACAACGGCAATTTCAGGATTAAAACTCATTAGAGTCTCGATTTTTTTTCAAATCAATTATATTTTAATGTTATTTTAGTGCTAGTTACTTAAAAAAAAAAAAATTCAAAAAGCTATATGGGGTTCGAGTCGTTAAATTTAGTAATGTTTTAACAAATTAAAAGAAAAACCATAAATTCATATGAGGTCCTACAGTTAAACTAGTTTAGTAGTGTCATATACATTTTAAATAGTATTTTATACTAAAAAATTTTAAATCAACAGTGTTCCATGACCTCATGTTCTCTTACTATTAAAGTTGCAAATGATCAACAAGTTAAACTAGTGTTCGAACCCTCGCTTCGCGCCGGGGGTTTGGTTTTCAATGTATTTTATTGTGTTTAGTTTGTAAAATTATTTCGTAGCGAAAGATAATGTCGTTGAAGCGCAATTCGAGTCGAAATAAAAGGTATAACACGTGAAAAATTTAAATGTTATTATAAATTAACAATATATGTGCATCTCCGCGTTTCGCTATGGAATTGTCGATTTCTAAAAATATAACGCAAAATAAACGTGTATGAAAAGTACCCTAAATATTTAGCGTTTTTTTAAAGCGTCCGTTTTGCGTATAGCTAGTGACGTTGTGTTCCTAAAATTATTTCGAGTTTAACGATGGTGCCGGAAAAATTTGACTCGATGCGAGCGAGAAGATAGGGTGAAGTTTATTTAAGATTTTTTATGAAAATGATAATTTGGCACTCTACCCCCCTTGTATGGGGGTCGATTAGATTTTTTGGGAAAAGTGTGGGGGTCTTTGCAGTGCAAATGAAAAAAAATATTGAAAAGGCAAAAATGTCCTTACTATTCATTTGTACTATCTCTTTTAGAATATTGGTATAATATAATATAATATAATATAATATAATATAATATAATATAATATAATATGGACACATATATATCATATATGAGCATTCGATATTTGGTTTGCTTTTTTAATTCTTTTCTAACTTATGTACATAATGTATATATTATATCAATTAATAATCTAAATTAAAAAGTTTGAGTTACTATTTCCATTGGCATCTCTTGTAATTTTACATATCTATATTCTAAATACAAAAAGTATGAGTTACTATTTTCATTGTTCACTCTTATAATTTTACATTTTTTTTTATTAGCGAGAAAATCTTTATAAATAAGGTACATTGACTCTCACATAGAGGGTAAACATCGGATAATTAAGCCATCTAAACGCGAGGTCCGGTATCAGGTGAATTGCGCATAAAACGCACCCTTATAATTTTACATTTTTATATTTTATTTTTCATAATAACTATCAACTAACAATGATGTTTTAATCTTAGGAGGTTTTAACATAATATCAATATTCCTAAAGCAAGTTTGACTTAATCTTTTTATCGAAAGGTTGTTGTCCTCATTTAAGTGCACAAAAGAGTTGTCTATTCTAGGAATGGTAACTTGGTTTTTCTGTTATATTATAATATTATTATTAATTATTAATTTAGTAATGATAATATATAATAATAAAAATAATAGAAAAAAGCTAACTTATGCCCTAAGAGCACTAGTTAAGAGTGGTTAATGAATTCAAAGTTTTCATGTATATTATAAAATGTAATTAATGTAAATTTAGAAATTTGTGAGTTTAATAATTTAATTTTTTAATATATTTAAAAATTTTGAGTGAAACAAATGAGGCTTAACTTCTTTCCTTAGGGCACAACTGCACAAGTTAGCCAAACCCTAATAATAATAGATTAATAATATAAATAAGAATAATAATAAATATATTAATAATTAATAATAATAAATTAAAACAATAATAATAGTTGATAATTTTAAAAAGACAAAATTTCTACGTTGGTCCTCGAACTTTGTACATAAAGATGTAGGTGACCTTAAACTAAATTTCCACCTTCGTTGGCCTCAATCTTTTAATTTATTCCACGGATGACCTTGGATTTAACATTCGTTAAATTTCCTCCGTTAAGCAGGCCGCGCGTGACAAACATGTGAGGGGTATTTTTGTCCAATCAGCACTAGAAAGGTAACAGGGACATTAAATTTTGACGAGATTAATGTTGGTTCGGCGAGCGACTCATTAGATGCAAACAGTCTGTATCTTCAAAACGAGAAAGGTCCATCCAAACCAAATGGTCAGGTGAAAACCAAATGGCATATATGGCTTCTTAATCCAACTTTTTATGGCAAATCGTGACCGACGTGAGCTGAAATCGGCTAAATAGCTGAGACACTGCTTCTTAATTTTTTCGAGTTTTGTTTTTAGTTGTAAATCAAATAGTTGATAGTCCCTGTTTATTGTAATTTTTTCGTGTTTTTGGCATTAATTCACACAACCACTCCTCTCTGTACATTCCATATAGTAATATATACAAATTTTGCTTTTCAAAAATAAAAATAAAAAAATAATATAGATTCAAGACCGATCCATTCTAAACAAGATATTTTCTTTTATATTTTATATGTTCTTTTAAAATATTCGTAAAGTATATATTTAGTCCTTTTTTAGCGTTAATGACAAATAAATTTATCTTATTTAAACTGTAAAACACTTATAGGTAGATAGATTGGTTCCGGATTAGTAGGCTCTTTTAGTCGGTTGACGAAAATACCCCTCACATGTTTGTCACGTGCAGCTGCTTAACGGGGGAAATCTAAGTATCTAACGAATGTTAAATCCAAATCATCCGTGAAATAAAAGAAAAAATCGGGGTCAACAAAGATGAAAATTTAGTTTAAGGTCACCTACCTCTTTATGTACAAAGTTCGAGGATCAACGGAGAAATTTTGTCTTTTAAAAAGGATTTTTGTTTAAAATAACTCTATTTTTTTTTCAGCGAAAAAACGGAGAAACTTATATAAAAAACTAAGAAGGATCATCAAAAATGAAACCCTCTTAAAACTTAGAAACCAATGAACTCGAGCACAACTAACAAAAACAACCCAAAGCTCGCAACGAAAACAATGAAAAAGAAAGGACTACAATAAAACAAGTGAAAAAATGAAAATCTATCTAACCGGATAGCGGAAGATTATGATTCATATTCCTCAAACGACAAAAAAGAAACCGCCACAAACACGCTCAAGCGTCTTTGATAAAGTCGCCAAACACCTTCATCTCCTCGTCACGAGCCAATTTCTTTTTTCTTTCATTTCTCGGCCTTCTATCTATCCCCGAAACGGAGGGTGGATTGCATGAATCGGATACTACGCCTTTTTGAACACCTTCCATATTGTCCATAATATTATAGAAAGCCGCATACGGATTATTGATAGCCTTTTTATCCCCCCTTAGATGAGTCGATATTGGACGAAACGGACCGAAAGTCACAAGGGTGTTCAAAAAGAACCAATAGCACCACAATAGCACCACAATGATTCGGCCCACTACGGGGTGAAGTCGAAGGCCCAGTCCCATCAACATAACTCGACCCTGAACAAGAACCAACAAAACCTTTGACACAATTGGACCTCAAACCTGTGACAACTTCATCATCAACAAATACCTCTGACCTGGAATCAATTAAATCCAAATCAACGTCAAGCTCACAGCAGAGTTGGAATCCGGAAGCATACAATCGATTGACGAACTCTTAACCTGATTGTCAAACTCCGGGGGCGAACCATGAGCATCGGGAGTGGGAATAAGGACACTTCCTACAATTAAACCATCAGGCATAGGAGAATTCGAGCCATGAACAAAATCTCTCACAACGTCATTGTGAACAGAAGAATTGTGCGCTAAACATTCAAAGGAAACGTTGTTACGTTGACAAAACTTCCATGATTTCAAGCAATTCTTTTCGCACATTTTACCCAAACAAGGACAAACAATAACATCTTGAATGGGAACTGAATCAGAGTGTTGACCCGGATCACAAACAGAATCCAAATTATCAACAGGAAACTTTGAACTTGACTCGGGACCCAGATCACAAACAGAATCCAAATTATCAACAGGCAGCTTTGAACTTGACTCGGGAACAGGCAAATCACCGAGGGCGGCATCATTAACAGTTTTCATAACATCATCTACGTTTACGGAAACATGATCCAAATTAACCGGATATGAACTTCCACCATTAAAGGCAGCCCTTGAATTGTCTCGAAACATTCTATCGATTAATTGATCACTGTCGACAATTCCATCTCCTTCGCACACTGCCCGATTTGAATAAGTTAAGACCTGCGCTGGAAAACCATCTTTAAACACACGATCATACTCTGTTGAAGCAACTTCACACACACGAATGGAAAAAGACTCCGTCCCCAAATTGTTTCTAACATCTTTAATCACATTATCGATCAACGAGACATAATTCATTTCAATGAAAACAAATGCGGTTCTGATCTGTTTCAATTCAGCAGAAGATCGAGCAACGTATAGGGCCTTGCCGAAAGTTGCTGCTAATTCTTTTATATTGTTTACCGAGTAAAATTTGACAGGGATGCCGGAGATTTCTATCCAATTAAACCGAAAAAACTCTCAGCCCGAGAAGATAAAGGTGCAATTGAGATTATGTAATGACCCGCACTTTTTCGATCGTTCTATACTTATAAGATTAATATTTACATAAATTAAACCTTACCAACATGATAAGCAATCCAAATTGTTGAGACTTATGTTTTTGAAATGAGTTTTACACAACGTTTGACCGTCTAGTTTGACCGATGATATCACGAACTATATAACATATGATAATTATACGTTTGTGTATATATATGTATATATACATATTTAACATGATCTAAGGATGTTTTAATATCTCATTTTGTATTAATAACAATAAGTTATAAGTATATTTTGAAACTACTAACTTAAGTTTTCAAAACGATAACCATACGTAACGTTAATTGACATAAATACTTATAATCTATAATGTTTATACATATTTCGTATAAGTAATGTATTTAACCACTTTTTAAGGACTTAAACACATAAAACAATATAAGTGTATTCACAAAAGATAGCTATATTTGAATTCTCATTCCATTTTTCACAAAATTTCTATACGTATATCTAGAGTACATGTACTCATATCATACCTAGCTTCTATACGTATTTACTATTGGTATATACACATCAAATCACCACCAACCAGCCCTTGTTCAATGCCTTATGTATAAGGTAACTACTTTTGTTATCTAGTATGACAATTTCACATGATTAAAAGATTTTTTCACAAAATTACAAACTTATACACCTTTTACACCACCATTTATACTCCATTCCATTTTCATTTTACTACACATTTCCTTTAACTAAAACACACTCTTAAGAAACTCCATAACCATTCAGCTAGTATCCATGAAGATCTAGCCATAAAAACATCACTTAAACACCATAAGAAAAACCTTACAAAAACACTTCAAGAATCCTTTCAAGAACACAAGTTTACTTCCAATCTTTCATCCAATTCCATCACTCTTTTTGTTCTAGGTCTTTACTCCTCTTTTACAGCAATCTTGTCCAAGTAACTTGAGGTAGTAACTTTGTTCATAACCTTATTCGATTCATATATATATAGCTATCTTATTTTGTGGTATAAAATTTTAACAACAAGAACATAGTTTGAATGTTTTCAAACTTGTTTGCAAACTAAATAGATCCTTCTAACTTAACTTTTAAAATACTTCAATACCTGTAATATAACTTAAATATATGCTAATTTAACAAGGTATAACTTGGTTTTTCAAAGAACACCTTAAAAACTGTTTTTACGACGTCGGAGTGCAACCGGGGGCTGTTTGGGGTTGGATAATTAAAAACCATCTTGAACTTTGAATTGGAGGTTTATATTCTGGAAAAATGATATTTCTTATGAATATGTTAACACATAAAAATTTCATGATTTAATTCAAAGTATAAGTGTTTTTAGAAAAATGGTCATTAAATGATATTTTTGTAACAAAAATGATTAACTTCATAAGTTTCACTAAAGTTTGACCTATGACCTGTGATTTCGAATACAAACTAAGGTATTTACAGTTCATATTCTTAAAGAAGGACTCGATCCAAGGAAGTGGCAAGTTGAACCAACGAAAACGGAGTTGTAACGAAGAAACTATGACCAAAACAAAATAGGATATCCAAGACTAGTTTAGCCACGAAAATAATTGGAGAAAAATTAAATAAATCACATCTTTTTAAAATAACATGATATTTTATATATATATACTCATAATTTAATTTTATATGGTTCAGGATCACCCGTAAACAATACGAGAAGATTAATCATAAGATCCCATGATTTTACTCAACACGTCATTTGACAACACCGGTACTTTATGTACGCAACACGTCATTTGACAACACCGGTACCATGGGTCAAGATTAATCCCGACCAATACGAATACGATGGGGGTTTTATTTATTTCGATGGGGGTTTTATTTATTAAACACCTAAATATGAACCATTAAAATTGAATTACTAACATCGGACTGCTAACTACGGACTAAGAAATTATTAAAACTATTAAAAGTATAATAAGTATATATATGTGACGATTGTTTAAAATGGAAATATATTGATAAACTATATATGGATAGGTTCGTGATATCAACCGGAGACCAAGTCAAAATATATATATCTTCAAGGCAAAAGTGAGTATATAGTCCCACTTTTAAACTCTAAGTATTTCGGGATGAGAATACATGTATTTTATGTTTTACGTTATGGACACAAGTAACTGAAAAATATATTCTACGTTGAGTTGTACCACTGGCATACTTCCCTGTAGCTTGGTAACTGTTATTTACAGCGGTATTGTAAACGCGAATCCTGTTGATAGATCTATCGGGCCTGACAACCCCAACCGGACTGGACGACCAGTATTCAACGGTTGCACAGTACTTCGTTTCGTGACTACACTTGGTACGGTGTAGTAAGATTTCATAATAAAGGGAATATGCGACGTGATTAAATGTTAAGTATGGTTACCAAGTGCTCAACCACTTAGAATATTTTTATTAAAATGTTTACATATGAATTCTTGTGGTCTATATTTATACCGCTGCCGGCATTAAACCTATATCTCACCAACTTTTTTTGACGTTTTAAACATGTCTATTCTCAGGTGATAACTAAAAGCTTCCGCTGCAACATGTTGAATTTAAACAAGATCTTGAGTATGCATATTTGTGTCAAAAATAAAACTGCATATCGGAGGATTTGTAATGTAAAATATGCTAGAAATCGTATTGTTATCATCACATGTAAAGTTTGTAAGTCTAAGATTATCGCTAAACGATAATCATCTTTATATTGTCTAAAGCTTGTATTATCATAAGAGTTATGGTTTGTAATGTAAAATAAATGCAGTTGTTCTTTTAAAAATGTCGCATATAGAGGTCAATACCTCGCAATGAAATCATACGTTATCTAACACGTTCTTATGGTTAAGGACGGGTTATGACATGTGGTATCAGAGCGGTGGTCTTAGCGAACCAGGTTTGCATTAGTGTGTCTAACTGATAAGTCGTTAGGATACATTAGTAAGTCTGGGCTTTGACCGGATCTGATTTAACAACCATTGCTTATCATTGTTGGTTAAAATTTATATGTAAATATTATGTAGTACTAATGGGTTAGTTGCTGTGTGATAGATGTCGGGCTCAAAACTTATTATCACATTCAGCGACTCCGAATCAGAATCTTCAGATGGTGTTTCAGTCATTAACCTATCCGATGACGAAAATAATATCTTTGGGGAAGACTCACAAATTCCGGATGAACCGACTATAGAGAACCCGGAAAGTGAACCCGAGGAGGAAAGTGAACCCGAGGAGGAAAGTGAACCCGAGGAGGAAAGTGAACCCGAGGAGGAAAGTGAACCCGAGGAAGAAATACAGGAAATTACAAAAGACAAGTTCGAACTAGGAAAGAAACGAAAGGCTAATGAATTAGAAAATTCAAATCCCGAGTTTAGTAAGGATGATGTGGCACCAACTCCACTAGACACTACCACCCCTATTCCCGCTATTCCTATTCGTTCTATCCCGGCATCTAGTTCTTCAGCCCCACAGCCAAAATATAGGCAGACCGCTAGGATAAGCGTTAGGCCATTCCTTGAACCTAAACGTCCTAGAAAATAGACCAAACGATGCGCTGCCGTATTAAACCATGGGATCATATAATGTTTTGTATAATATTATTAGTGTGGTTTGCTTAATGTTCGATGTAAGATAAGCATATGTAAAATAGTGAAGTATGAAATGCAATAATTTTCCATGGTTAAGTATTATTTAGATGGTAGTAATTGATTCTGTACTAAGCTATTAAGTATGGACATTAACGGGTAGGTACTACCCTAGATATAATTATAAAACGCTAATAAGAAGAAAAGGCTTTTATAATAATACCTGGTTCATATTATTAATAAGCTATAATGTACTGTAAATATACACTACATCTATAATATTCCATGTGAATAATTATTTTCTTTTCATTCTTATAGAAGAATATGGCGCGATTGAACCGAATGACGGAACAAGAAATCCAGGAACTCATCAATCAGCGAGTGAACGACAGAATGTTATGGGTCGAGGCTGCAAGAGGTGCTGCAGTTAACCCAAATCCTCGTGTGGGGTGCACTTACAAAACTTTTCAAGCTTGCAAGCCCTCATCATTCAGTGGAACAGAAGGACCGATCGGTTTAACCCGGTGGATAGAAAAGATGGAGACTGTGTTTAAAATAAGTGGTTGTGTTGAAAAGGACATGACCAAGTATGCATCGTGCACTTTACAAGATAGTGCACTCACGTGGTGGAAAAATTATGTGAAGGCTGTAGGAGGAGATGTAGCTTATGATACTCCTTGGGAAGAATTCAAAACAATGTTAATCAACGAGTATTGTCCAAGGAACGAGGTTAGGAAGTTGGAAGATGAATTACGAAGCCTGAAGGTTGTTGGTACTGAAATCACCAACTACAATCAGCGATTCATGGAATTAGTTTTGCTATGTCCTGAATTGGTTCCAACCGAAGAACGGAAGATTGAAATGTACAAAGATGGTTTGCCCAAAAAGGTCAAGGCAAATGTTACAGCATCGAAACCTAAGACAATTCATGAAGCTATAACCATGGCAAACGAGCTAATGGATCAGGTCATCATGGATAAGAAAGTATCCAATACTGATGTGAAGGTATCAGGTAACAAAAGAAAGTGGAATGGAAATTATGATCGAGGTAACCAACAACAATCTTTTAAGAAACAAGAAATCACGCAAGGTGCGGGTAGTGGTTTAAGCTTTGGTTATAAAGGACAAAATCCTTTATGCAACCGATGCCACAAACATCACTCTGGTTACTGTAATGTGGTATGCAACAAATGTAATCGAAAGGGTCATCTTGCTGAAGATTGTAGGGCTCTCGTTACAAATACAAATGGTACCAAGACTCCTGCCACTAATGCAAATAGAACTGCTTTGGCTACTGTTACCTGTTATGGATGTGGGAAACAGGGTCATTATAAGAGCCAGTGCCCGAATCCAGAGAAGAATATCAGACCTGCACGAGGGAGAGCATTTGTTATTAATGCTAGAGAGGCGTGTGAAGACCCGGAGCTTGTTACGGGTACGTTTACCATTAATAACTTATCCGCATCTATTATATTTGATACTGGTGCTGATAGAAGTTACGTGTGTAGAGACTTTCACACTAAATTGAATTGTTCATCATTACCTCTAGATGCTAAGTACATGATTGAGTTAGCTAATGGTAAACTAATTAAAGCCGATAAAATTTGTCGTGATTGTGAAATAAATTTAGCCGGAGAAACGTTTAAAATTGACTTAATACCCGTAGAATTAGGAAGTTTTGATGTAATAGTCGGCATGGACTGGATGTCCAAAATAGGAGCTGAAGTTGTGTGCGCCAAGAAGGCAATTCGCATTCCTCGTAAGGATAAAACGCCAGTAATGATTTATGGAGAGAAGGGTAACTCAAAGCTAAAACTCATTAGTTATTTGAAAGCTCAAAAGTGCTTGAAGAAAGGGTGCTATGCTATCTTAGCACATGTTAATAAAGTCGAAAAGAAAGAAAAAGAGAAGTGCATCAATGACGTGCCTGTGGCAAGAGATTTTCCTGAAGTATTTCCAGAAGAGTTGCCGGGATTACCTCCATTTAGATCTGTAGAATTTCAAATAGATCTTGTACCAGAAGCTGCACCGGTTGCCCGTGCTCCATATAGACTTGCACCGTCCGAGTTAAAAGAACTTCAGAGTCAGTTAAAAGAATTACTGGATCGTGGATTCATACGACCAAGTACTTCACCGTGGGGATCTCCGATTCTATTTGTTAAAAAGAAAGATGGATCTTTTAGGATGTGTATAGATTATCGTGAATTAAATAAGTTAACTATCAAGAATCGGTATCCACTACCGAGAATTGACGACTTATTTGATCAACTCCAAGGATCATGTGTGTACTCGAAAATTGACCTAAGATCGGGCTATCATCAATTACGCGTCAAAGAAGAAGATATACCGAAAACTGCTTTTCGGACACGTTATGGTCATTACGAATTTTTGGTCATGCCGTTTGGGTTGACAAATGCGCCAGCTGTATTCATGGACCTCATGAATCGAGTTTGTAGTCCATATTTAGATAAGTTTGTTATCGTTTTCATTGATGATATTCTTATCTATTCCAAGAGTGAGCAAGAGCATGAGCAGCATTTAAGGTTGATATTAGAGTTGTTGAGAAAAGAACAGCTATATGCTAAATTTTCTAAATGTGCTTTCTGGTTGAAAGAAGTGCAATTTCTTGGCCACGTTATTAGTAGCAAAGGAATTCAGGTTGATCCAGCAAAAATTGAAGCCATTGAAAAATGGGAGACTCCTAAGACACCAACGCAGATACGCCAATTTTTGGGTTTAGCCGGTTATTATAGAAGGTTTATTCAAGATTTTTCCCGAATAGCTAAGCCGTTGACAGCGTTAACGCAAAAAGGGAAGAAATATGAATGGACATCTGAGCAGGAGAGTGCATTTCAATTACTAAAGAAGAAGTTAACTACGGCGCCTATTTTATCGTTACCAGAAGGGAACTATGATTTTGAAATATATTGTGACGCTTCGCGACAAGGTTTTGGTTGCGTTCTTATGCAACGGAAGAAATTTATTGCATACGCATCCCGACAATTGAAGATTCACGAGCGGAATTATACGACGCATGATTTAGAACTGGGAGCAGTCGTGTTTGCATTAAAGATATGGAGACACTACTTGTATGGGGTTAAATGCACTGTGTTTACTGATCATAAAAGCCTTCAACATATTTTTGATCAGAAACAGCTGAACATGAGGCAACGTAGGTGGGTCGAGTTAATAAACGACTATGATTGTGAAATTCGTTATCATCCCGGGAAAGCGAATATGGTGGCTGACGCACTAAGCAGAAAGGAACGAGAACCAATTCGAGTACGAGCGATGAACATAAAAATTCGCATGAATCTCAACTCACAAATCAAAGAAGTTCAACGAGAAGCACTTACTAAAGAAAACATAAGAAATGAAATAATGAAGAAGTATGAGAAGCAACTCGTTATACGGGAAGACGGAATTCGATATTTTGCAAACCGTATTTGGGTACCGAAGTTGGGTGGATTAAGGAAGTTGATATTGAATGAGGCACATAAGACAAGATACTCGATACATCCTGGAGTTGGAAAGATGTACCAAGATCTTAAGACACATTATTGGTGGCCTAATTTAAAGACAGACGTTGCAACATATGTTGGGGAGTGCTTAACTTGTTCCAAGGTCAAAGCAGAACACCAGAAGCCGTCAGGGTTACTTCAACAACCAGAAATCCCAGAATGGAAATGGGATGGTATTACCATGGATTTCATCACGAAGTTACCAAAGACTGCCTGGGGATACGACACCATTTGGGTGATTGTTGATCGTCTCACCAAATCTGCACATTTCTTGCCTATAAAGGAAACGGATAGAATGGAGAAATTATTACGATTATATATAAAGGAAATAGTTTCAAGGCATGGAATACCTATTTCCATTATATCTGATCGTGATAGTAGATTTACCTCAAAGTTCTGGCAATCACTACAGGAGGCACTAGGAACTCGTTTGGATATGAGCACCGCATATCATCCGCAAACTGACGGGCAGAGTGAAAGAACAATTCAGACTCTTGAAGACATGCTCAGGGCATGTGTGATCGATTTTGGAAACGGATGGGATAAGTATTTACCGTTAGCAGAATTCTCATATAATAATAGTTATCATGCGAGCATTAAAGCTGCACCATTCGAAGCACTGTATGGAAGGAAGTGTAGATCTCCTATCTGTTGGAATGAAGTAGGAGATCGACAATTAACTGGTCCCGAGATCATACACGAAACGACTGAGAAGATAGTACAAATCAAGGAGAGATTGAAAACAGCCCGTAGTCGCCAAAAGAGCTACGCCGATGTCCGAAGGAAACCATTAGAGTTTCAGATCGGTGACATGGTTATGCTAAAGGTGTCACCTTGGAAAGGTGTAATACGTTTCGGTAAAAGAGGTAAACTGAACCCAAGATATGTAGGCCCGTTCAAGATCATCGAACGCATTGGACCGGTAGCTTATCGACTCGAGTTACCACAACAACTCGCTGGAGTACATAATACATTTCACGTCTCAAACCTTAAGAAGTGTCTTGCAAAGGAAGATCTCACCATTCCTCTTGAAGAAATCCATGTCGATGAGAAACTACAATTCATCGAAGAACCAATCGAAATCATGGACCGTGAAGTTAAACAGCTCAAGCAGAGCAACATACCGATCGTTAAGGTTCGTTGGAATGCTCGAAGAGGTCCTGAGTTTACTTGGGAACGGGAGGATCAGATGAAACAAAAGTATCCACACTTGTTTCTCGATGACGCAAAATAGGTACAATTTTAAAATTTCGGGACGAAATTTATTTAACGGGTAGGTACTGTAATGACCCACACTTTTTCGATCGTTCTATACTTATAAGATTAATATTTACATAAATTAAACCTTACCAACATGATAAGCAATCCAAATTGTTGAGACTTATGTTTTTGAAATGAGTTTTACACAACGTTTGACCGTCTAGTTTGACCGATGATATCACGAACTATATAACATATGATAATTATACGTTTGTGTATATATATGTATATATACATATTTAACATGATCTAAGGATGTTTTAATATCTCATTTTGTATTAATAACAATAAGTTATAAGTATATTTTGAAACTACTAACTTAAGTTTTCAAAACGATAACCATACGTAACGTTAATTGACATAAATACTTATAATCTATAATGTTTATACATATTTCGTATAAGTAATGTATTTAACCACTTTTTAAGGACTTAAACACATAAAACAATATAAGTGTATTCACAAAAGATAGCTATATTTGAATTCTCATTCCATTTTTCACAAAATTTCTATACGTATATCTAGAGTACATGTACTCATATCATACCTAGCTTCTATACGTATTTACTATTGGTATATACACATCAAATCACCACCAACCAGCCCTTGTTCAATGCCTTATGTATAAGGTAACTACTTTTGTTATCTAGTATGACAATTTCACATGATTAAAAGATTTTTTCACAAAATTACAAACTTATACACCTTTTACACCACCATTTATACTCCATTCCATTTTCATTTTACTACACATTTCCTTTAACTAAAACACACTCTTAAGAAACTCCATAACCATTCAGCTAGTATCCATGAAGATCTAGCCATAAAAACATCACTTAAACACCATAAGAAAAACCTTACAAAAACACTTCAAGAATCCTTTCAAGAACACAAGTTTACTTCCAATCTTTCATCCAATTCCATCACTCTTTTGGTTCTAGGTCTTTACTCCTCTTTTACAGCAATCTTGTCCAAGTAACTTGAGGTAGTAACTTTGTTCATAACCTTATTCGATTCATATATATATAGCTATCTTATTTTGTGGTATAAAATTTTAACAACAAGAACATAGTTTGAATGTTTTCAAACTTGTTTGCAAACTAAATAGATCCTTCTAACTTAAATTTTAAAATACTTCAAGACCTGTAATATAACTTAAATATATGCTAATTTAACAAGGTATAACTTGGTTTTTCAAAGAACACCTTAAAAACCGTTTTTACGACGTCGGAGTGCAACCGGGGGCTGTTTGGGGTTGGATAATTAAAAACCATCTTGAACTTTGAATTGGAGGTTTATATTCTGGAAAAATGATATTTCTTATGAATATGTTAACACATAAAAATTTCATGATTTAATTCAAAGTATAAGTGTTTTTAGAAAAATGGTCATTAAATGATATTTTTGTAACAAAAATGATTAACTTCATAAGTTTCACTAAAGTTTGACCTATGACCTGTGATTTCGAATACAAACTAAGGTATTTACAGTTCATATTCTTAAATAAGGACTCGATCCAAGGAAGTGGCAAGTTGAACCAACGAAAACGGAGTTGTAACGAAGAAACTATGACCAAAACAAAATCGGATATCCAAGACTAGTTTAGCCACGAAAATAATTGGAGAAAAATTAAATAAATCACATCTTTTTAAAATAACATGATATTTTATATATATGTACTCATAATTTAATTTTATATGGTTCAGGATCACCCGTAAACAATACGAGAAGATTAATCATAAGATCCCATGATTGTACGCAACACGTCATTTGACAACACCGGTACTTTATGTACGCAACACGTCATTTGACAACACCGGTACCATGGGTCAAGATTAATCCCGACCAATACGAATACGATGGGGGTTTTATTTATTTCGATGGGGGTTTTATTTATTAAACACCTAAATATGAACCATTAAAATTGAATTACTAACATCGGACTGCTAACTACGGACTAAGAAATTATTAAAACTATTAAAAGTATAATAAGTATATATATGTGACGATTGTTTAAAATGGAAATATATTGATAAACTATATATGGATAGGTTCGTGATATCAACCGGAGACCAAGTCAAAATATATATATCTTCAAGGCAAAAGTGAGTATATAGTCCCACTTTTAAACTCTAAGTATTTCGGGATGAGAATACATGTATTTTATGTTTTACGTTATGGACACAAGTAACTGAAAAATATATTCTACGTTGAGTTGTACCACTGGCATACTTCCCTGTAGCTTGGTAACTGTTATTTACAGCGGTATTGTAAACGCGAATCCTGTTGATAGATCTATCGGGCCTGACAACCCCAACCGGACTGGACGACCAGTATTCAATGGTTGCACAGTACTTCGTTTCGTGACTACACTTGGTACGGTGTAGTAAGATTTCATAATAAAGGGAATATGCGACGTGATTAAATGTTAAGTATGGTTACCAAGTGCTCAACCACTTAGAATATTTTTATTAAAATGTTTACATATGAAATCTTGTGGTCTATATTTATACCGCTGCCGGCATTAAACCTATATCTCACCAACTTTATGTTGACGTTTTAAACATGTCTATTCTCAGGTGATAACTAAAAGCTTCCGCTGCAACATGTTGAATTTAAACAAGATCTTGAGTATGCATATTTGTGTCAAAAATAAAACTGCATATCGGAGGATTTGTAATGTAAAATATGCTAGAAATCGTATTGTTATCATCACATGTAAAGTTTGTAAGTCTAAGATTATCGCTAAACGATAATCATCTTTATATTGTCTAAAGCTTGTATTATCATAAGAGTTATGGTTTGTAATGTAAAATAAATGCAGTTGTTCTTTTAAAAATGTCGCATATAGAGGTCAATACCTCGCAATGAAATCATACGTTATCTAACACGTTCTTATGGTTAAGGACGGGTTATGACAGATTAGCCCATCAGTGTGAGGATGACCGGAACAGATTTTGACAAGGTATTCCTCGTCAATACAGTTCACCACATAACCGAAATCACCCCATTTAAAAACTTGGTTCACAAGTACCCCTTTACGGGTTAAACAAGCAATCAATTTCTGATAAGAGAAAGGCTGATGATCTAACAACAAGGCACACTGACGAATTTTGTTAACAATGTCATAATTAACACACAAATTTGCCCTTATAAAGGAAGAACGAACCCGATTACTACCCAACAATTTTGGTCCAAAATTATGATTTTGTATGGCAGAACCAACAAATAATTGCCTACCAAACAAAGAGACGCCGTTCATCTTTTTGATTACCTCACCTACAATCGAACAAGACTCGTATTTCACAAAAGCATACCTGCGGTCAGACCATGTTTTAAGTTCGATGATGTTTCCACAAGAGCCGAAGGCATCTTGAATCTCGCTCTTGTTGTAACCCAGCGGCAGCCTACCGATGAATCTCGCTTAGTATTATCATTAAACGTTATTAGCATTATCATTACAAAAAAATTTCATAATTAGTACTATCTTTATCATTAATATTAAAAATTATCATTATTATTATTATTAGAATTATCATGATTTTTATCATAATTAGTATTATTTTTATCATTATTATTATTAATATCATTATTAATATTATTATTATTATTATTACAACAAATATTAATTATATAAAATATATCTATTACATACCTATACTAATAGTACATCGTTTATATTTTTAAACAAAATATTATTTTTAATTAAGTGATACTTAATATTTAAATATATTATACAATATAGATAGTAATATGATTATATATATAAAAATTAATCTTAATAAATTATAAACGTAATTGATTAATATTATACTTGTTGATATATATAAATGATATAGGTTCGTGAATCCGAGGCCAACCCTACATTTGTTCAATGACGTCATATTATTTTTACTACAAAATACGGTATTGTGAGTTTCATTTGCTCCTTTTTTTAAATGCTTTTGCAATATATATTTTTGGGACTGAGAATACATGCGCTGCTTTTATAAATGTTTTACGAAATAGACACAAGCAATCGAAATTACATTCTATGTTTGGATTATCGAATCGAATATGCCCCTTTTTAGCTTGGTAGCCTAAGAATTAGGGAAATGGCCCCTAATTGACGCGAATCCTAAAGATAGATCTATGGACCTTGACATGTCCCATTCGGGTTACGAATGCTTTAGTACTTAGATTATCATGTCCGATGAGAGTCCCGAAATGATGGGGATATTCTATATGCATCCTGTTAGTTCGGTTATCAAGCGTTCACCATATGAATGATTTTTATCTCTATGCCGTGCGAAATGCCTGATATGAGATTATGTTTATGAGAAATGGAAATGAAAATCTTGTGGTCTATTAAATTATGGAAATGATTGTTTTATGATAAACCTATGAACTCACCAACCTTTTGGTTAACACTTGAAAGCATGTTTATTCTCAGGTATTAAAGAAATCTTCCGCTGTGCATTTGCTCATTTTAAAGATATTACTTGGAGTCATTCATGGCATATTTCAAAAGATGTTGCATTCGAGTCGTTGAGTTCATCAAGATTATTATTAAGTCAAGTATAGTTTGATATATTATGAAATGGTATGCATGCCATCAACTTTCGATGTAATGAAAGATTGTCTTTTCAAAAAACGAATGCAATGTTTGTAAAATGTATCATATAGAGGTCAAGTACCTCGCGATGTAACCAAATGTAATGTATTCGTCTGAATGAATTAGGACGGGTCCTTTCAGTTGGTATCAGAGCGGTGGTCTTAGCGAACCAGGTCTTGCATTAGTGTGTCTAACTGATAGTCGTTAGGATGCATTAGTGAGTCTGGACTTCGACCGTGTCTGCATGTTAAAAGTTTTGCTTATCATTTTTGTCAGAAATCATCTGCTTATCATCCTTAGGAAATTACCTACTCATTATTCTTAGTCTAAACATGTTTTACTGCATTGACTGTATGAATAGTGTATAGACAAAATTCATATCTTAGCGTATCCGTTATTGTTACTCTTGCCTGACAGCTTCCGTATATTCCCCCGTAACTTATGGGATTTTAGTATTATATATGCATATGTAAATTATGTATTGCAGGGTACTAATCTACATCCTATAATCTATTTCTTATCGAAAATCCTTCATCTGATCGTACGAGATGAATCCCTCAACCAGTTCGAGTCCCTCAGATTTCGATAGCTATTCCGATAGTTATTCCGACAGCTATTCCGACATGGATATTCACCTAAGCTCAAAAGCGGTGTCACCATAATGAATCAACCAATCAGCCATCCTCAATTCATCTGATGGGTTCGTAGTCGACTTAATCAATGGAGACGCGAAGAAGGCGATCCCTTCCACCAATCGAATTCACCTCTTGACAATGAACCTGAAGCACTTACCGGTGAACCTGCTCGTAATACCATTTTCTATCTCATTTCCAGAGTACCTCGTCATGATTATATACCATCTCGAATTCTAGATCTTATTCATCCACTCGTTCCGACCGACAATCATCCCGAAATAATAGAAGAAGTCAACGAACTTCGCGCTCGAGTAATCAATTTGGAACATATGGTGCAAAACATACCAGCTTCTGCAACATCACCGACATCAACCGCACCACCAGCAATAGCACCCGTACCATCAACATCACACGCCTCAACATCTCATTTTGTACCTCGAACATAATCATCAATCTGCGAATCGTTCTACATCATTTATCTTCGTTCAACATGGCGATTATGTAATCTCTAATGTTTTAGAGATTATATATTCTTGTTCTAACGATAAATCAAATGAGTTTAATATCATATTAACTCATTAAATTCATGATTACATCTGAAGAAAATATATATGTAAGTATATTTTCATAAAGATTGTAATTAAAAATTCTTTTGTACAAACTGTTAATGGTGAAAATATTTTAACGGGTAGGTAATACCCGAGGAATATTCAGATTTCACATTAATAAGTTACACTATACATTCTTCGAAGCTGATTCAACAGTCGTTTACCATCCTACTTACATCCAACGATATACAAATTCGTTCACCACATAATAACAATTATCATCCAATTTCATATTTGGATTTTGATTTATCAGAATCCAACAAGTGGCATAATGAAGAAAATATTGGACAAAAAAAAAATTGTTAGAAACAAACAAATTAACTATGAGAAATTTTGTTAAGAATCCACGCTAACTGTTCCTAGCTAATTGTTCCTAGCTAACTGATTACATTTTAATTATCGCAATTTACATTCTTTCAATTTTATTTATCGTCATTTAATTTCTGTTATTTACTTTACGCACTTTATTTATCGTCATTTAATTTCTGTTATTTATTTTTTTTACGCACTTTAAGTATCGGGACACGTATACAAGGTTTTGACATATCATATCGATGCATAAATATATATATATATATATATATATATATATATATATATATATATATATATATATATATATATATATATATATATATATATATATTATTTGGAATAACCATAGGCACTCTATATGCTGTAATGATCGAGTTCGCTATACAGGGTTGAGGTTGATTCTATAATAATATATATACTTTGATTTGTGATCGAGTCTGAGACATGTACACGGGTCACGATACGTATTAATCAATTCGAATATTATATATTAAACTATATATGAATTATTGGACTGTTAACTGTGGATTACAAACTGTGGACTAATGACATTGGACAATTAAAATGAATTAAAATATTGATAATAACATATGAAACTAAACATTTCTTCAAGTTTTCCACTTGATTTCATCATAAACCTCATTTTTATCTTGACAATTACAATCTGCATTCAAACCTTTCATAATTCTTGGAAAAACACCTCAATCGAGAGGATGAACCAACCGCACTTCATCTACGGAAGAAAAGATTGATGCATATAATCATGCACTTAAAAAAACTTTTGAAATCTGAGTAAACGTTTAACACGTATCTGTGCTAGCTCTGTTGACATTGTTATTACCAAAAATAACATTGCAATTCTTTTTCAAATTAGCAAATTTTGTCACAGCTCCAACAAGTCAATTTCGATTTTTCATTCGAAACAACCTTATTATAACCTTGATATATATGTGTGCTCTTTTATTGTTACCGGGGAACTTTTTATATTCCATCATATTACCAGCAGACGTACCAGCAACCTCGTTGCTCCTTGGCTTAAATCTCTTTGACAAAACACTATATTTATCTATTGAAGTCTTATCATGAACTCATCGACATCTTGTAACAAGGATTGCCATACCAAGTATCGGGAAATCAGCAATCAGTATTTTGAATCTCGCAGCGTTTCTACATCAAAAAGTTATATATACATATAACATTTATCTCTTAGAATTATGATATCTCATTCTGAAACTCTAAACAAATCATAAGGACTAAACTTGTACATAAAGAATCCTGATGATTCTGTTTCTAATGAAATCATTAGCGAATACCTTTTTCCTTAATCACTCTAAATCATCGTGAATGAATTTCTTCATCACAATTTGATTCTAAAATTCTAAGATATTATTGTATCTTTCATTATAAATATCCTCCATATTTCTGAAGATATTTTCATAACTATTCTTATCTGAAATCATTAATCTCTTCGTGCTATCAGTGTTACATCATATAGAAACTATTAGTTTCTATATTATGTAAACTTTCGAGCTTAAAATATGAATGTTATTGAAGTAATGTTGGGAACTGATGCATGAGTTAGTATAATATAATGACACTGGATCAACGTAATTATATTACAGTAAGTCATGCTGAGTTTCTAATGGAACGTGATGATTCACAGATCATAACGTCATCATGTGTCATGTTACATAACTCTTTCATTCTGCTTAACTTCTGAACATATCAAGAAAGTATATTCTTGATAGTTTTACTCTCAGTGATTCAGGTAATTTGACAAATCAAATCGTGCTATTACGTTCTTTCTTGTTTAGAACATAAAGTTCATTCGAAACTCCATGCTTACGAATTCTGGACTATTACTCGTTTTACTAGAGGTCGAGAGGAGAATAAAAAGGCAAAGAGCTCCAAAATATAAGAGAAAATATAAAGCCCAATAATAACACGGAGGTTACAAACCGTGGATATTAATACGAATAGCAATATAAAGACACGGTAGAATTAAGAATAGTATCATCCCAAAGTAATAGTAGAAGTAACAGATTCATCAGATTCATCTGGGGGAAGATTGAAAAGAAGGATGACAGAAATGATGATTAGGAAAATATCAAGGATTAGAACGGGATTAAGTATTTTCACAATCTTTTGGATGTATGAACTAAGAAAGAAAGTATAGGAATGGTGAGAATAATGGAACGGAAGAGTCTAATTTATAATGGAAATATCAGACAGAGTAATCGAGGCAGATCACCGTATTTAATTATAGAGATCTTAATTTTCTTATTCGCCGAAGAATCAAATCTTTTAGATTTCGAAGATTTTCTTTAAATCCCTTGAATTCCGGAATTCAACCAAGACAACGTCAAAAGATAAGACGCTCCTTATTTTCTAAATTCAACCATGACTATGTCAAAAGTTAAGACGAATCTTCATTTAATCATTTTCACTCTTTGGTGATAGCTTCATTTTCACTCTTCGAATAATCGAATTATCTCATCTTTATTACTCAACAGTAATAAAACTCTATTTATCAACTCATATTCATCATGAAAACATTTTTGTTGTTAGCCATGACCACCTCACTCAAATTTCGGGACGAAATTTCTTTAACGGGTAGGTACTGTGACGACCCGAAAATTTCCGACCAAATTTAAACCTAATCTTTATATGATTCCGACACGATAAGCAAAGTCTGTAATGTTGAGTCTCAGAAATTTTGAACTGTTTCATATATGCAATTACCCTTCGACTATTTCCGACGATTCACGAAAAATTATTTGTAAATAAATGTGTATACATTTAAATATAAAATATATATATATATATATATATATATATATATATATATATATATATATATATATATATATATATAATAACTTAAAATAATAATATACAATATAATTAAATTATTATTAAAATAAATCTATATATATAGAAAGAGTATATCAAATATAATTATTTAATAATTGTAATACTCGATGGACGTTTCGATTATTATTTAGAGAAGTTTAATTTGAACTTTTGTGATTTTAAATAAACGGTAATCCGAAAAATGTTTTATAAATTATAGGCTTAGTAAAAATGTATTTAGGAGCTATTTGTTAAATTTTAAAACTTTTTATATTTTACTTGGTGTTGGGAGTGAATAATTAATGCAAATTTTATTTAATAGTTAAGGACCGAATTTTATACCATAATGCCCAAAATAAATAAATATAGTTAATTTAAAAATATGGGATTTTTCTGAACACTTTTCTCTACCACTAATTAACAACGGAACACGAAATAATATCCCTAATATATATGTCGAAGCGTAAGATACCAAATTTATGGTTCTAAGATAAGTTCACACGCTTATTTTCATATCTATTCTTATCATCAACTTGTATGATCTTTTTCCACTATCTTACCATTTCAATTCACAGCCCACGTGTTCCAACTTGTTTGATTATTAATTTGTATTATGGTTGCCTTATTGAAAATTGGTACATGATACAACCAATATCCACTACTCCATGTCTCCTTTGTTTGATAAAAGTCCCACTAGTCTTGTCTCTTTTATATGATAAAAATTT
Source organism: Rutidosis leptorrhynchoides (assembly GCF_046630445.1). Taxonomy (NCBI): domain Eukaryota; kingdom Viridiplantae; phylum Streptophyta; class Magnoliopsida; order Asterales; family Asteraceae; genus Rutidosis; species Rutidosis leptorrhynchoides. The sequence goes on from NC_092337.1 coordinate 430,988,089, forward strand.
ATCTTCACAATAGGCACATAATTGAGTTATGATTGATAACTGTTTTGTTTCTTTTCTATCTAACTCATATATATGTATACAAGTGTAAATAGATTTACATAGATACATAAACCAAGCACATTTACATGAATCACCTCCCTTTCTCTAATCGACTCTCTCTCCCTCTCAAAATTCTGGTGGCTGTTTCGAATCACACAACTCCACCATAACTTTAAACTACCTTGAGCAACCCACAACAACTCTACTAGTCTTTTAACTGCTACTTCCTTTTGTCCTATTTCGAAGCCAATTGATACCCATTATTGCTATTAGCATTCTTATTTCTGATTTTCTGTCCAAACACCCCCACTACCATGTCACTTTAGTTTCTGCTTTGCTGCAAACACCACCATAACCATCCATCACTCGCTACTGTACTGTTTCACATTTTGTTTCTGTTGATCGAGCAACACCAACCAAACCACTCAATTGAACTATAGTTTTAGTTATGTTGATGCAGCCTCACCACCTCAATTAACACCACAACCATCACCACTCGCTACATACTATATGTTTCTGTGTACTGCTACTAACAACCAACCATCGAAATTCCATTTAATCCACTAGTTGGTGCTGCAATGCTTTCGTTTCTATTTCTGTCCCAACAAAACAACCATCATAACCGTCACCTTTATGTTTCCTCTTTAATTTTCTTTTGTTCTCGATCACTGCAAGAGCTGCTGTTCCCGTTTCTGTTTCAGCTGTACACAACCACCACTTCACACCTTGAACCACCACTAAACTTGAAGCTACCACTGCCATTACCTTCTTTTGTGATTTGATAAACCTGCTGCACATACAAGAACACAAATGCAAATACACACATATAATAATTAGTCATCACTATTGCTACTGCTAGATCGATTCACACACCAACGGTATCATCATCACCATCGAGATATTACCACATTCATCACTATCATCCTATATCTACCTACTCTAATTCTGTCCTATACAAAGATCACACAAGCAAAAGATTGTTACATACTACTGATTCAGTCGACTATTACCATGAAGCATCTTCAATCATTGTTTGATATTCATTCGATCAACACCCCACCATCACTAGACGAACATTACCACACACACAAACAATTAAATTCATACAATTATTGCTGCTACACATACAAGATTATTGTTAAAATCCTAAGCAATTGATTGATAACAAAGTTTAGATAAAACAGAACTTACAAATATGGAAATGAGTTAATAATTAATTAGTTACATTTGTAACAATACCGATACTCAATGGTGATGATACCAACAGTCTATGATGCGGCGGTGCAAATTGGCATCAACTAAGGTAAATCCAACTGTGTACTGCCGGAGTCGTCGAATACCAGAACGAGATTCTTCTGCTATGAAATAGCTTCGATGCACCCACCATTCAACAGAATCCACTTGAAAACCCTAACTACAAATAGATTCATAATAAATTATAGTTAGTGTAGTGACCCGAACTTTTCCATGTTTATATATATTAATTGAGATTGATATTTACATGATTAAATGTTTCCAACATGTTAAGCAATCAAACTTGTTAAGACTTGATTAATTGAAATATGTTTCATATAGACAATTGACCACCCAAGTTGACCGGTGATTCACGAACGTTAAAACTTGTAAAAACTATATGATGACATATATATGGATATATATATAGTTAACATGATACTATGATAAGTAAACATATCATTAAGTATATTAACAATGAACTACATATGTAAAAACAAGACTACTAACTTAATGATTTTTAAACGAGACATATATGTAACGATTATCGTTGTAAAGACATTTAATGTATATATATCATATTAAGAGATATTCATACATGATAATATCATGATAATATAATAATTTAAAATCTCATTTGATATTATAAACATTGGGTTAACAACATTTAACAAGATCGTTAACCTAAAAGTTTCAAAACAACACTTACTTGTAACGACTAACGATGACTTAACGACTCAGTTAAAATGTATATACATGTAGTGTTTTAATATGTATTTATACACTTTTGAAAGACTTCAATACACTTATCAAAATACTTCTACTTAACAAAAATGCTTACAATTACATCCTCGTTCAGTTTCATCAACAATTCTACTCGTATGCACCCGTATTCGTACTCGTACAATACACAGCTTTTAGATGTATGTACTATTGGTATATACACTCCAATGATCAGCTCTTAGCAGCCCATGTGAGTCACCTAACACATGTGGGAACCATCATTTGGCAACTAGCATGAAATATCTCATAAAATTACAAAAATATGAGTAATCATTCATGACTTATTTACATGAAAACAAAATTACATATCCTTTATATCTAATCCATACACCAACGACCAAAAACACCTACAAACACTTTCATTCTTCAATTTTCTTCATCTAATTGATCTCTCTCAAGTTCTATCTTCAAGTTCTAAGTGTTCTTCATAAATTCCAAAAGTTCTAGTTTCATAAAATCAAGAATACTTTCAAGTTTGCTAGCTCACTTCCAATCTTGTAAGGTGATCATCCAACCTCAAGAAATCTTTGTTTCTTACAGTAGGTTATCATTCTAATACAAGGTAATAATCATATTCAAACTTTGGTTCAATTTCTATAACTATAACAATCTTATTTCAAGTGATGATCTTACTTGAACTTGTTTTCGTGTCATGATTCTGCTTCAAGAACTTCGAGCCATCCAAGGATCCATTGAAGCTAGATCCATTTTTCTCTTTTCCAGTAGGTTTATCCAAGGAACTTAAGGTAGTAATGATGTTCATAACATCATTCGATTCATACATATAAAGCTATCTTATTCGAAGGTTTAAACTTGTAATCACTAGAACATAGTTTAGTTAATTCTAAACTTGTTCGCAAACAAAAGTTAATCCTTCTAACTTGACTTTTAAAATCAACTAAACACATGTTATATATCTATATGATATGCTAACTTAATGATTTAAAACCTGGAAACACGAAAAACACCGTAAAACCGGATTTACGCCGTCGTAGTAACACCGCGGGCTGTTTTGGGTTAGTTAATTAGAAACTATGATAAACTTTGATTTAAAAGTTGTTATTATGAGAAAATGATTTTTATTATGAACATGAAACTATATCCAAAAATTATGGTTAAACTCAAAGTGGAAGTATGTTTTCTAAAATGGTCATCTAGACGTCGTTCTTTCGACTGAAATGACTACCTTTACAAAAACGACTTGTAACTTATTTTTCTGACTAGAAACCTATACTTTTTTGTTTAGATTCATAAAATAGAGTTCAATATGAAACCATAGCAATTTGATTCACTCAAAACGGATTTAAAATGAAGAAGTTATGGGTAAAACAAGATTGGATAATTTTTCTCATTTTAGCTACGTGAAAATTGGTAACAAATCTATTCCAACCATAACTTAATCAACTTGTATTATATATTATGTAATCTTGAGATACCATAGACACGTATACAATGTTTCGACCTATCATGTCGACACATCTATATATATTTCGGAACAACCATAGACACTCTATATGTGAATGTTGGAGTTAGCTATACAGGGTTGAGGTTGATTCCAAAATATATATAGTTTGAGTTGTGATCAATACTGAGATACGTATACACTGGGTCGTGGATTGATTCAAGATAATATTTATCAATTTATTTCTGTACATCTAACTGTGGACAACTAGTTGTAGGTTACTAACGAGGACAGCTGACTTAATAAACTTAAAACATCAAAATATATTAAAAGTGTTGTAAATATATTTTGAACATACTTTGATATATATGTATATATTGTTATAGGTTCGTGAATCAACCAGTGGCCAAGTCTTACTTCCCGACGAAGTAAAAATCTGTGAAAGTGAGTTATAGTCCCACTTTTAAAATCTAATATTTTTGGGATGAGAATACATGCAGGTTTTATAAATGATTTACAAAATAGACACAAGTACGTGAAACTACATTCTATGGTTGAATTATCGAAATCGAATATGCCCCTTTTTATTAAGTCTGGTAATCTAAGAATTAGGGAACAGACACCCTAATTGACGCGAATCCTAAAGATATATCTATTGGGCCTAACAAACCCCATCCAAAGTACCGGATGCTTTAGTACTTCGAAATTTATATCATATCCGAAGGGTGTCCCGGAATGATGGGGATATTCTTATATATGCATCTTGTTATTGTCGGTTACCAGGTGTTCACCATATGAATGATTTTTATCTCTATGTATGGGATATGTATTGAAATATGAAATCTTGTGGTCTATTATTATTATGATTTGATATATATAGGTTAAACCTATAACTCACCAACATTTTTGTTGACGTTTTAAGCATGTTTATTCTCAGGTGATTATTAAGAGCTTCCGCTGTCGCATACTTAAATAAGGACAAGATTTGGAGTCCATGCTTGTATGATATTGTGTAAAAACTGCATTCAAGAAACTTATTTTGTTGTAACATATTTGTATTGTAAACCGTTATGTAATGGTCGTGTGTAAACAGGATATTTTAGATTATCATTATTTGATAATCTACGTAAAGCTTTTTAAACCTTTATTGATGAAATAAAGGTTATGGTTTGTTTTAAAATGAATGCAGTCTTTGAAAAACGTCTCATATAGAGGTCAAAACCTCGCAACGAAATCAATTAATATGGAACGTTTTTAATCAATAAGAACGGGACATTTCAGTTGGTATCAGAGCGATGGTCTTAGAGAACCAGAATTTTGCATTAGTGTGTCTTATCTAGTTTGTTAGGATGCATTAGTGAGTCTGGACTTCGACCGTGTTTTCTTTAAAATGATTGCTTAACATTTTTGTTGGAAACTATATATTTTTAACATATGAATATTATGTGATATATTAATCTCTTATCGTGTTTGATATTATGTGATAGATGTCTACCTCTAGAACAAGTCCCATTGACTCACCTAATAATAATGAAGAGTTAAATGTAAATTGGAATGATTCGTGGACTGATTCACAAGTTCCCGAAGAGGAACCGGAAGAAGAGTCGGAACCGGAAGAAGAATCAGAACCGGAAGAAGAATCGGAACCGGAAGAAGAAATAGAATCGGTGGGGGAAATAATAAAACGGTTAAGTAAAAGAGAATCCTCAACCAACCGACCAAGGTTAATCATGGTCAATGGTGTTTCCGCCAAGGAAGCAAAATATTGGGAGGATTACCAATTCTCCGATGAATCGGATTCCGACGAGAATTCCGATGATGTTATAGAAATTACCCCAACTGAATTTAAAAAGGCAAAAGAAAATAATAAGGGAAAGGGCATAAAAATAGAGAAATCTAATTCCAACCCCGATGAACTTTATATGTATCGTCAACCCCCGAAGTCCTTAAGTTGTAACAATGACCCGGGAACCTCTAAACCACCAGGTTTTTCTAAACCAATGTGGACAACGACGGCTCGTATTAGGGGAACATCATATATCCCTAGAAACTTGGCAAAACGAACCAAAACTGAAGAAGAAGAAACGAGCGAGTCGGAATAAGATAGTTGTATTCGTGTGGTGTAATATATGGAATATAGTGTTCTTATGCTTTATGATATATGTAAAAATTGCTTGTATTAATAAGTATTTTTTTTTATGAATCTAACTCTTGTCTATTTTACAGTTTAAAAACACAAAATGGATAGACAACCCAATATTTTAAGAGACCTACCCGGAGACATGATTGATGAAATCTTGTCTAGAGTCGGCCAGAATTCTTCGGCACAACTATTTAAGGCGAGATCAGTTTGTAAGACATTCGAAGAACGTTCCAAGAATGCCTTGGTTTATAAAAGGCTTTCGTTCGGAAGATGGGGAATATCACATTGGGAAATCCATAAGTTACGATGTGTTTACTTTGACGCATATATTGCGGGGAACCCAAATGCTATTTTACGCAACGGGTTAAGAAATTATTTTGACTCAGTATATCCGAATATAGGACTTCGTGATTTAGAAAAAGCGGCTAACATGCAACATAAAGAAGCATGTTATGCTTACGGGTTAGTAATGTTCGCTTCTCACCAAAGTGAGAACAAGAACATCGGGCTACAACTATTAAACAAAACATTTCCACAAGTGACGGAGTCGGTAATTGGGGTAAGAAATGAGGTTTTTAGATTGTTACGGGACTGTTAGACATTACGTAACCCTCGTCCCTTTGACGACGTTACAACACGCTGTCTTATCAACGGCCATAACGGTTATGTTGCACAAGACCAAGGATGGGAAGTAGTCCTAGTAAAACCAGAATGCATGACTTGTTTCTGGACGTATGAATTACGTGTCTTTATTGCCTTTGCTGAACGACTTGTGTATTAGCTAGAATTATCTTCACAACTATCTTGTATCAAAGTTATTGTGTGCTATATTTCATGCTTTATGTAAAATAAGCGGTATTGTAAGTTTGTAAAATATTGTATAAAAGTTTGAACGCGAAATATTATTATAATCAGTTTTTCATATAGAATTGTAGTAGTTGAATTGTATATTAGCTACTAAGTATGAACTTAACGGGTAGGTACTACCCGAATTTAAACTTATAAAACGCTAATATGAAGAAAAAGCTTTTATAAATGAGTTCATATTATGCTACGAAATACTATTAACTACTCTTAATATTCTGTATGATTAACTTGTTCCATTTAACTATTTTGAAGGAAATGGCACCGACTACTCAACACACCGTGAATATGAATGAAGAGGAATTCCGTACTTTTCTAGCTTCAAACATAGCCGCAGTACAGGCTGCGCTACATACCAACAATAACCTTGGATCTAGCAGTACAGGAAATCGTGTAGGATGCACCTACAAAGAATTCACTGCCTGCAAACCTTTGGAATTTGATGGAACCGAAGGACCGATCGGATTGAAACGGTGGACCGAGAAGGTCGAATCGGTGTTTGCCATAAGTAAGTGTACTGAAGAGGACAAAGTGAAGTACGCTACGCATACCTTCACAGGTTCTGCGTTAACATGGTGGAATACCTATCTAGAGCAAGTGGGACAAGACGATGCGTACGCACTACCGTGGTCAGCATTCAAGCACTTGATGAACGAGAAGTACCGTCCCAGAACCGAGGTCAATAAGCTCAAGACAGAACTTAGAGGGTTATGAACCCAAGGATTTGATATTACCACGTACGAAAGACGATTCACAGAATTGTGCCTATTGTGTCCGGGAGCATTCGAAGATGAGGAAGAGAAGATCGACGCGTTTGTGAAAGGATTACCGGAAAGAATCCAAGAAGATATAAGTTCACACGAGCCCGCCTCCATACAACAGGCATGTAGAATGGCTCACAAACTAGTGAACCAGATTGAAGAAAGAATTAAAGAACAGACTGCTGAAGAGGCCAATGTGAAGCAAGTCAAAAGAAAGTGGGAGGAAAATGGTGATAAGAATCACCAATACAACAACAACAACAATCGCAACATCAATCGCAACTACAACAAACGGCTCAACAACAACAACAACAACAACAACAACAACAACAACAACAACAGCAACTACAACAATCATCCCAACAACAATAATAACCGCAACAACAACAACAATCAGAAACAGCTATGCCAAAGGTGTGAAAAGTATCACTCGGGGTTCTGCACCAAATTTTGCAACAAGTGTAAAAGAAATGGTCATAGCGCGGCGAAGTGTGAGGTCTACGGACCAGGGGTTAATAGAACAAAAGGAACAAATGGTGTCGGAACGAGTAATGGCGGAGCAAGTAGTGTCGGAGCAAGCTATGCCAATGTAGTTTGTTATAAATGTGGAAAACCGGGCCACATTATTAGAAATTGCCCGAACCAGGAGAACACGAATGGACAAGGCCGCGGAAGAGTTTTCAATATTAATGCGGCAGAGGCACAGGAAGACCCGGAGCTTGTTACGGGTACGTTTCTTATTGACAATAAATCTGCTTACGTTTTATTTGATTCGGGTGCGGATAGAAGCTATATGAGTAGAGATTTTTGTGCTAAATTAAGTTGTCCATTGACGCCTTTGGATAGTAAATTTTTACTCGAATTAGCAAATGGTAAATTAATTTCAGCAGATAATATATGTCGGAATCGAGAAATTAAACTGGTTAGCGAAACATTTAAGATTGATTTGATACCAGTAGAGTTAGGGAGTTTTGATGTGATAATCGGTATGGACTGGTTGAAAGAAGTGAAAGCGGAGATCGTTTGTTACAAAAATGCAATTCGCATTATACGAGAAAAAGGAAAACCCTTAATGGTGTACGGAGAAAAGGGCAACACGAAGCTACATCTTATTAGTAATTTGAAGGCACAAAAACTAATAAGAAAAGGTTGCTATGCTGTTCTAGCACACGTCGAGAAAGTACAAACTGAAGAAAAGAGCATCAATGATGTTCCCATTGCAAAAGAATTTCCCGATGTATTTCCGAAAGAATTACCGGGATTACCCCCACATCGATCCGTTGAATTTCAAATAGATCTTGTACCAGGAGCTGCACCAATAGCTCGTGCTCCTTACAGACTCGCACCCAGCGAGATGAAAGAACTGCAAAGCCAATTACAAGAACTTTTAGAGCGTGGTTTCATTCGACCAAGCACATCACCGTGGGGAGCTCCTGTTTTATTTGTCAAGAAGAAAGATGGTACATTCAGGTTGTGTATCGACTACCGAGAGTTGAACAAACTTACCATCAAGAACCGCTACCCACTACCGAGAATCGACGACTTATTTGATCAACTACAAGGCTCGTCTGTTTATTCAAAGATTGACTTACGTTCCGGGTATCATCAAATGCGGGTGAAAGAAGATGATATTCCAAAGACTGCTTTCAGAACACGTTACGGTCATTACGAGTTTATGGTCATGCCATTTGGTTTAACTAATGCACCAGCTGTGTTCATGGACCTTATGAACCGAGTGTGTGGACCATACCTTGACAAGTTTGTCATTGTTTTCATTGATGACATACTTATTTACTCAAAGAATGACCAAGAACACGGTGAACATTTGAGAAAGGTGTTAGAAGTATTGAGGAAGGAAGAATTGTACGCTAAGTTTTCAAAGTGTACATTTTGGTTGGAAGAAGTTCAATTCCTCGGTCACATAGTGAACAAAGAAGGTATTAAGGTGGATCCGGCAAAGATAGAAACTGTTGAAAAGTGGGAAACCCCGAAAACTCCGAAACACATACGCCAGTTTTTAGGACTAGCTGGTTACTATAGAAGGTTCATCCAAGACTTTTCCAGAATAGCAAAACCCTTGACTGCATTAACGCATAAAGGGAAGAAATTTGAATGGAATGATGAACAAGAGAAAGCGTTTCAGTTATTGAAGAAAAAGCTAACTACGGCACCTATATTGTCATTGCCTGAAGGGAATGATGATTTTGTGATTTATTGTGACGCATCAAAGCAAGGTCTCGGTTGTGTATTAATGCAACGAACGAAGGTGATTGCTTATGCGTCTAGACAATTGAAGATTCACGAACAAAATTATACGACGCATGATTTGGAATTAGGCGCGGTTGTTTTTGCATTAAAGACTTGGAGGCACTACTTATATGGGGTCAAAAGTATTATATATACCGACCACAAAAGTCTTCAACACATATTTAATCAGAAACAACTGAATATGAGGCAGCGTAGGTGGATTGAATTATTGAATGATTACGATTTTGAGATTCGTTACCACCCGGGGAAGGCAAATGTGGTAGCCGATGCCTTGAGCAGGAAGGATAGAGAACCCATTCGAGTAAAATCTATGAATATAATGATTCATAATAACATTACTACTCAAATAAAGGAGGCGCAACAAGGAGTTTTAAAAGAGGGAAAATTAAAGGATGAAATACCCAAAGGATCGGAGAAGCATCTTAATATTCGGGAAGACGGAACCCGGTATAGGGCTGAAAGGATTTGGGTATCAAAATTTGGAGATATGAGAGAAATGGTACTTAGAGAAGCTCATAAAACCAGATACTCAATACATCCTGGAACGGGGAAGATGTACAAGGATCTCAAGAAACATTTTTGGTGGCCGGGTATGAAAGCCGATGTTGCTAAATACGTAGGAGAATGTTTGACGTGTTCTAAGGTCAAAGCTGAGCATCAGAAACCATCAGGTCTACTTCAACAACCCGAAATCCCGGAATGGAAATGGGAAAACATTACCATGGATTTCATCACTAAATTGCCAAGGACTGCAAGTGGTTTTGATACTATTTGGGTAATAGTTGATCGTCTCACCAAATCAGCACACTTCCTACCAATAAGAGAAGATGACAAGATGGAGAAGTTAGCACGACTGTATTTGAAGGAAGTCGTCTCCAGACATGGAATACCAATCTCTATTATCTCTGATAGGGATGGCAGATTTATTTCAAGATTCTGGCAGACATTACAGCAAGCATTAGGAACTCGTCTAGACATGAGTACTGCCTATCATCCACAAACTGATGGGCAGAGCGAAAGGACGATACAAACGCTTGAAGACATGCTACGAGCATGTGTTATTGATTTCGGAAACAGTTGGGATCGACATCTACCGTTAGCAGAATTTTCCTACAACAACAGCTACCATTCAAGCATTGAGATGGCGCCGTTTGAAGCACTTTATGGTAGAAAGTGCAGGTCTCCGATTTGTTGGAGTGAAGTGGGGGATAGACAGATTACGGGTCCGGAGATTATACAAGAAACTACCGAGAAGATCATCCAAATTCAACAACGGTTGAAAACCGCCCAAAGTCGACAAAAGAGCTACGCTGACATTAAAAGAAAAGATATAGAATTTGAAATTGGAGAGATGGTCATGCTTAAAGTTGCACCTTGGAAAGGCGTTGTTCGATTTGGTAAACGAGGGAAATTAAATCCAAGGTATATTGGACCATTTAAGATTATTGATCGTGTCGGACCAGTAGCTTACCGACTAGAGTTACCTCAACAACTCGCGGCTGTACATAACACTTTCCACGTCTCGAATTTAAAGAAATGTTTTGCTAAAGAAGATCTCACTATTCCGTTAGATGAAATCCAAATCAACGAAAAACTTCAATTCATCGAAGAACCCGTCGAAATAATGGATCGTGAGGTTAAAAGACTTAAGCAAAACAAGATACCAATTGTTAAGGTTCGATGGAATGCTCGTAGAGGACCCGAGTTCACCTGGGAGCGTGAAGATCAGATGAAGAAGAAATACCCGCATCTATTTCCAGAAGATTCGTCAACACCTTCAACAGCTTAAAATTTCGGGACGAAATTTATTTAACGGGTAGGTACTGTAGTGACCCGAACTTTTCCATGTTTATATATATTAATTGAGATTGATATTTACATGATTAAATGTTTCCAACATGTTAAGCAATCAAACTTGTTAAGACTTGATTAATTGAAATATGTTTCATATAGACAATTGACCACCCAAGTTGACCGGTGATTCACGAACGTTAAAACTTGTAAAAACTATATGATGACATATATATGGATATATATATAGTTAACATGATACTATGATAAGTAAACATATCATTAAGTATATTAACAATGAACTACATATGTAAAAACAAGACTACTAACTTAATGATTTTTAAACGAGACATATATGTAACGATTATCGTTGTAAAGACATTTAATGTATATATATCATATTAAGAGATATTCATACATGATAATATCATGATAATATAATAATTTAAAATCTCATTTGATATTATAAACATTGGGTTAACAACATTTAACAAGATCGTTAACCTAAAAGTTTCAAAACAACACTTACTTGTAACGACTAACGATGACTTAACGACTCAGTTAAAATGTATATACATGTAGTGTTTTAATATGTATTTATACACTTTTGAAAGACTTCAATACACTTATCAAAATACTTCTACTTAACAAAAATGCTTACAATTACATCCTCGTTCAGTTTCATCAACAATTCTACTCGTATGCACCCGTATTCGTACTCGTACAATACACAGCTTTTAGATGTATGTACTATTGGTATATACACTCCAATGATCAGCTCTTAGCAGCCCATGTGAGTCATCTAACACATGTGGGAACCATCATTTGGCAACTAGCATGAAATATCTCATAAAATTACAAAAATATGAGTAATCATTCATGACTTATTTACATGAAAACAAAATTACATATCCTTTATATCTAATCCATACACCAACGACCAAAAACACCTACAAACACTTTCATTCTTCAATTTTCTTCATCTAATTGATCTCTCTCAAGTTCTATCTTCAAGTTCTAAGTGTTCTTCATAAATTCCAAAAGTTCTAGTTTCATAAAATCAAGAATACTTTCAAGTTTGCTAGCTCACTTCCAATCTTGTAAGGTGATCATCCAACCTCAAGAAATCTTTGTTTCTTACAGTAGGTTATCATTCTAATACAAGGTAATAATCATATTCAAACTTTGGTTCAATTTCTATAACTATAACAATCTTATTTCAAGTGATGATCTTACTTGAACTTGTTTTCGTGTCATGATTCTGCTTCAAGAACTTCGAGCCATCCAAGGATCCATTGAAGCTAGATCCATTTTTCTCTTTTCCAGTAGGTTTATCCAAGGAACTTAAGGTAGTAATGATGTTCATAACATCATTCGATTCATACATATAAAGCTATCTTATTCGAAGGTTTAAACTTGTAATCACTAGAACATAGTTTAGTTAATTCTAAACTTGTTCGCAAACAAAAGTTAATCCTTCTAACTTGACTTTTAAAATCAACTAAACACATGTTATATATCTATATGATATGCTAACTTAATGATTTAAAACCTGGAAACACGAAAAACACCGTAAAACCGGATTTACGCCGTCGTAGTAACACCGCGGGCTGTTTTGGGTTAGTTAATTAGAAACTATGATAAACTTTGATTTAAAAGTTGTTATTATGAGAAAATGATTTTTATTATGAACATGAAACTATATCCAAAAATTATGGTTAAACTCAAAGTGGAAGTATGTTTTCTAAAATGGTCATCTAGACGTCGTTCTTTCGACTGAAATGACTACCTTTACAAAAACGACTTGTAACTTATTTTTCTGACTAGAAACCTATACTTTTTTGTTTAGATTCATAAAATAGAGTTCAATATGAAACCATAGCAATTTGATTCACTCAAAACGGATTTAAAATGAAGAAGTTATGGGTAAAACAAGATTGGATAATTTTTCTCATTTTAGCTACGTGAAAATTGGTAACAAATCTATTCCAACCATAACTTAATCAACTTGTATTATATATTATGTAATCTTGAGATACCATAGACACGTATACAATGTTTCGACCTATCATGTCGACACATCTATATATATTTCGGAACAACCATAGACACTCTATATGTGAATGTTGGAGTTAGCTATACAGGGTTGAGGTTGATTCCAAAATATATATAGTTTGAGTTGTGATCAATACTGAGATACGTATACACTGGGTCGTGGATTGATTCAAGATAATATTTATCAATTTATTTCTGTACATCTAACTGTGGACAACTAGTTGTAGGTTACTAACGAGGACAGCTGACTTAATAAACTTAAAACATCAAAATATATTAAAAGTGTTGTAAATATATTTTGAACATACTTTGATATATATGTATATATTGTTATAGGTTCGTGAATCAACCAGTGGCCAAGTCTTACTTCCCGACGAAGTAAAAATCTGTGAAAGTGAGTTATAGTCCCACTTTTAAAATCTAATATTTTTGGGATGAGAATACATGCAGGTTTTATAAATGATTTACAAAATAGACACAAGTACGTGAAACTACATTCTATGGTTGAATTATCGAAATCGAATATGCCCCTTTTTATTAAGTCTGGTAATCTAAGAATTAGGGAACAGACACCCTAATTGACGCGAATCCTAAAGATATATCTATTGGGCCTAACAAACCCCATCCAAAGTACCGGATGCTTTAGTACTTCGAAATTTATATCATATCCGAAGGGTGTCCCGGAATGATGGGGATATTCTTATATATGCATCTTGTTATTGTCGGTTACCAGGTGTTCACCATATGAATGATTTTTATCTCTATGTATGGGATGTGTATTGAAATATGAAATCTTGTGGTCTATTATTATTATGATTTGATATATATAGGTTAAACCTATAACTCACCAACATTTTTGTTGACGTTTTAAGCATGTTTATTCTCAGGTGATTATTAAGAGCTTCCGCTGTCGCATACTTAAATAAGGACAAGATTTGGAGTCCATGCTTGTATGATATTGTGTAAAAACTGCATTCAAGAAACTTATTTTGTTGTAACATATTTGTATTGTAAACCGTTATGTAATGGTCGTGTGTAAACAGGATATTTTAGATTATCATTATTTGATAATCTACGTAAAGCTTTTTAAACCTTTATTGATGAAATAAAGGTTATGGTTTGTTTTAAAATGAATGCAGTCTTTGAAAAACGTCTCATATAGAGGTCAAAACCTCGCAACGAAATCAATTAATATGGAACGTTTTTAATCAATAAGAACGGGACATTTCAGTTAGGGTTAGACAAAATCATACGGACTCAAGGGGAATTGAAATCTAATTTCGAAATATTGAACTGTACCGATAGAAAATTGGGTGCTCGAATGATTTTGGTTATGATACGGAGGTGAAGATAAGATGATGATGATGAGGATGATAATGATAGTTGATCGATGATGAAGCTTTCTCCCTGGCCCCTGCAGATCACCTCTGATATCTTGATCTGTTTTTAGGGAAACCCTAAAAGAACGAGTGTTCTTTATATTAGCTATTATTATTATTATTATTATTATTATTATTATTATTATTATTATTATTATTATTAGATTATTTATTATTATTAACAAAATTATATCATAATTATTAGTATTATCATTAAACGTTATTAGCATTATCATTACAAAAAAATTTCATAATTAGTACTATCTTTATCATTAATATTAAAAATTATCATTATTATTATTATTATTAGAATTATCATGATTTTTTATCATAATTAGTATTATTTTTATCATTATTATTATTAATATCATTATTAATATTATTATTACAACAAATATTAATTATATAAAATATATCTATTACATACCTATACTAATAGTACATAGTTTATATTTTTAAACAAAATATTATTTTAATTAAGTGATACTTAATATTTAAATATATTATACAATATAGATAGTAATATGATTATATATATAAAAATTAATCTTAATAAATTATAAACGTAATTGATTAATATTATACGTGTTAATATATATAAATGATATAGGTTCCTGAATCCGAGGCCAACCCTACATTTGTTCAATGACGTCATATGTATTTTTACTACAAAATACAGTATTGTGAGTTTCATTTGCTCCTTTTTTTAAATGCTTTTGCAATATATATTTTTGGGACTAAGAATACATGCGCTGCTTTTATAAATGTTTTACGAAATAGACACAAGTAATCGAAATTACATTCTATGGTTAGATTATCGAATCGAATATGCCCCTTTTTAGCTTGGTAGCCTAAGAATTAGGGAAATGGCCCCTAATTGACGCGAATCCTAAAGATAGATCTATGGACCTTGACATGTCCCATTCGGGTTACGAATACTTTAGTACTTCGATTATCATGTCCGATGAGAGTCCCGGAATGATGGGGATATTCTATATGCATCATGTTAGTTCGGTTATCAAGCGTTCACCATATGAATGATTTTTATCTCTATGTTGTGCGAAATGCCTGATATGAGATTATGTTTATGAGAAATGGAAATGAAAATCTTGTGGTCTATTAAATTATGGAAATGATTGTTTTATGACAAACATATGAACTCACCAACCTTTTGGTTGACACTTGAAAACATGTTTATTCTCAGGTATTAAAGAAATCTTCTGCTGTGCATTTGCTCATTTTAAAGATATTACTTGGAGTCATTCATGGCATATTTCAAAATATGTTGCATTCGAGTCGTTGAGTTCATCAAGATTATTATTAAGTCAAGTATAGTTGGATATATTATGAAATGGTATGCATGCCATCAACTTTCGATGTAATGAAAGATTGTCTTTTCAAAAAACGAATGCAATGTTTGTAAAATGTATCATATAGAGGTCAAGTACCTCGCGATGTAACCAAATGTAATGTATTCGTCCGGATGGATTAGGACGGGTCCTTTCAGAGGGACCGGTTGTAGTGTGAATGCGAACTCAAAACGATAATCTGATATAATTGAAACGACGGAATCAACCACGCCTTTTAGTATATAGGTATAATATAATATAATATAATATAATATAAATATGATTATGATAAATAGAAAATGCCACCTTGAAAACCGGGGAGAAAAGGACATGACTGAGAGGGAGAATTGAAGAAGAAAAAGTATGGTCAATTTCACCTTTTTTAATTGTATCCCTCATTCCGAGAAGGGGGATGATTCTCACACACATTTTTTTGATCCTCACACACCTATTTTAACCTTTTACTCTTCTAATAATACTCAATTGGTGTGTGAGGATCAAAAAAGTGTGTGTGAGAATCATCCCCCTTCCGAGAACTATACCGAGTATTGCTTTATTTAATGCCATTTTTTATTCCTTCCTACTTTTTTTTATTATTTGTTTTTTTTTAAATTAATCCTATATATATATATATATATATATATATATATATATATATATATATATATATATATATATATATATATATATATATATACTAGATTTATGAGCCCGAGCGATGCACGGATACTCCTTAGTTAAGTAAATTCCTAAAATGTCAAAGGTTATATCATGTTACATAATGATAATGACAATATCAAAAGTATATAAATCATAAGAATTGAAAACGTTATAGTTCTCATCAAATAATATTTGTGTTCCAATTAAAAAATGCGCCTAATTTCTTCAATAGTACTATTATGCAATTTGAAACCTAATTGTATTTTTAATACATTTATCCAATACACAATTCAAACTTATGAGTTGTTGAAAACATGCTGCGGATAAAAAGCATGTTCTTTAAAACAGTAGGTGAATGAACATTCTTTGCCAGGCTTTATACAATTTTGTTGTCGAAAACATGGAAATCCGGAGGACACACACAGGTTTGGTTTTTTCTTTGACTTTTTTTCTTTTAATCGCCATTTTCATTCTTTTCCTGCATCATTGAAGCATGAAACTGTACCACTCTGAAGGCCAGGAAGTCCCATTAATTCTTTCGGAAGACGCTAAATAATAATAATAATAATAATAATAATAATAATAATAATAATAATAATAATAATAATAATAATAATAATAATAAGAAAATTCTTTAATCAATATAGTAAAATGTTTATTGTTGAACTCAATTCAACCAATTTACATTAATGAAATATTTTATTGTTAGTTGAAAAATATTTAATTAAATTAAAGTTGACTATTTTAAATTTAAAATAGAAGAATTTACTTAGCAAAACATTACTGCTAGTTCAATATCTACATGGGGTGTTCCATTTCATCCAGCATATGATACGATGTATCTTTTCACAACCATGTTGGTTATATATATAATCAGCTAAAAATTAAGTTCATCAATTGCATAAAATATAAGACAATCGCCAGAATTCAATTTTAGATCCAAAATTTATAATAATTGTTAAATGGTCTATATATTATAACTAAAGAAGAACCAAAATTTATATAAGAAACAACATTCAGCAAGAATCATGAAGAGCAGTGATCGATCTATAATAACAGTTAAATTTTTTTGAAATATACTAATTTGGCAGAGTTGCTTAATACGGAAAATTTCCATGACCTTACCATCGACTGACATCATCTGCTCATCATGATCCTAGATAACCTGCAAAAACACAAAATTCACATGATGCACGACTATTTATGAGCTCGTGCGTTGCACGACATCTCTATAAAATATTATTCGAAAACGATATTATTGAACCGATTAGCTGTATAATTCAATTACAATGACGAAACCCGTCATTGATGATAATATTTGTATTGAAAGTAAATATATTGAAAGTGTTAGTATTGTAAAAGCTATTAATAAATAGAACTACAATTGAAAGCAATTGTTAATATGACGAAAGCTTAAAAAATATTATCCAATTATATAAGAACATCAATAAATAAATGTAAATCATAGATGATGTAAACCATAGCCCGTTTGAACTTTGGAGACATTCCCTAATATGCATTATTGATCCTTCACCAGTATACTTTGAAGTATTCATGCACCTTCCACAAAAGTAAACATAAGTTCGTTTGAATTAGTGACGTAGCTTTTTATAGGTGACTTGTACATTAGCATATTAGGGTATGCCAATAGTGCGTAACAGAAAGCATGTATATAGAAATAAAGGTTAATCGGGTCAAAAAAGAAAATGAAGCAAAACAAAAGTAAACCTTTTTTGGCTCACACATTTTTTGATTGACTGAGAATGAATTCAAGCCAGGGTCTAACCATCCATTTTAATCAAATCATAAGGGGGGTAAAACTAAACAGAAAAGTCAACTAAAAATAGCAGTTTGACCCTCAGAAGACTATAAACATAGCAGTACCAACACAGATAATATTAATTTCAAATTCCTAAGGCTTTATTCTTGATCACAAGTGATTTAACTCTTATAAAATTCATCTCACATGCAAGTAGACAGTAGCAAAACTCAACCCACATGTTAGTCACCGTAAGTATTGATAGTTACTTTTAAATTTTATAAATCACAACAGAGTTTCTATGCGTAAATCTTACCTGACCTACTCAACCCCACAATAGAAATTTACCGGGTGTAGATCAAACCCAGAATCACTTATTATATGTTTCTCCTACCCAAATCACTTCTTTCAAATACATTTAGGTTTGGTAACAGACTCTCCTCCACATCACCTTCAGTGGATACTCTTCTTTCAATTTAAAGGAAGATGAATTAGAAACATCGGAGACTTGCAGCGGGATTGAATCTGAAACATGAACATCAATCATTAATAAACATAATTAATACTTATGATGGGTCAATTTGAAATAAACAAAATTAATGTATTTTATGTTGCTCTCGATAGATTAGTATGTACATAGAATCTTAGTTCAAGTCTCATCCAAAAGATCATTAAGAAAGTACTATCTGTGGTAATGGGAAGTATGACATAACAAACAAATATATACCAAAATGCTAAGATGTACTTACATGTGCTTTTGATGATGAAAACAACGGAGTAATAGGACAATTTAAAGAACTCGCAACTTTATATCAATAGAAAGGAAATGTACGTACATCACGCTTATGTCTTCTGTATGGTATAGCCAACTTAATATGGTATAGCCCACTTAAGGAAAATGTTCTTACAGCCATCAAATTCATCACCCTCATCTATCAGATAGCAATCTAGTTCTAAACTTACATAGAATTTATTTATTCAGTTATAACCTGATCAGCTAATAGGATGGTTAGAGCATTTTTTATGGCAAGATATATGATAGGAACAGAGCAAGTTATTAAATTAAAAGTAACTGGTAGAAAAAACCCCTAGAAACTAATAACAGTCTGACTAAAAATTAGCTACTCAAATATTTAGTTAGTCCCTTATATACATGGAAAAGTATTGTTTCCCTGTCAGGTAAAGCTGTTACCTAACTAATGTGCCAACTATCAGGTTTAATGATGAAAATTAGTGTTTCAGTCATAATATATTTCCTTCAGTATGAACTTTGGTTATTCACTAAAAATACACTGTTAGTAGCTTTCAACAAATTGAATTGTTTACCCATCGAACGAATTGTCCCATTAGGGATAAAATATAGCACAACCCGACCCATTCATAAATAAGTGGGTCAAAAATCGTCACCTATACCAATAGCAATGTTAAAATATTATAATCCTATAAGTTAAAAAGAGAGGACTTACATGTGGAGCCCGAAGAGATTTGCTTAATGTTGGTTTCAACAAAGAATCACACAAAGAACCTACCAATTAATATAAAAGAACAGATTAAACACTTTCGAATCCAGCTTAGGAACCTACTAATTAACATAGAAGAAAAGATTAAACTACATAATTGGTTCAAAACATAGCTTCGATTAACCGCAAAAATAAAGCTTTTAAGTAGATATCTAAATAAAAGTATATAATGATAAACAGTAGTAAAAAAATCTTGAGCAACCATAGAATAAAATTATTTCCACACATATTTTCTTTCAGTGATAACAGTCATATATAATCACGAAACTATAAAACAATAACAATATGAAATTTATCATGCCAAATGTTAAGAAAATAATCGGAGTGGAAAACGTCATACCTTATTTTGGATAACACGAGCAAGTCTATACTTCTCACTCACATCTCCGTCATGACGTGCTCAACTCGAATGAAAATACTCCACTAAGAAAACACACCCTCTTTTCTCTGAGTTCGGGATTGGGTTAATAACTTTCAAAAAGCATCATATACTTCACTAAGAAATACTTTTTATATGAGTGCTATTAGATAATGAGATACGAATACTCACCTCAAGGCGTTAGCCTGTGTAGCGTGCTGCCGTGCCATACCAGTCACCTTGAATGGATTACTAAATAATACTCCATCAACAAAACAACTGCTACTACTGCACCTTTTACGCTGCCAATTTTAACGACCCCTCAAGTTTATTAGACAACTATAATTGTATAAGGTTATGTTCTAGTTATAGTTTAGGGACACTTAGTGTAATTACACCTTCTATATATAGAAGGCACAATACTCTGAATAATACACACAGAACTTACAAGTTCAATATCTCTCTTCCTCTATTCTATCATCTATTATGGTATCAGAGCAAAGAAAGGCCTAAGTCCGGGGTAAAAAGACACTTTTTACCCCGAACTTACAAGTTTACACTTTTTCAGGGGTAAAAAGTGTAAATATTTAGTATATTTTTTTTCAGGTGTAAAAAGACACTAAACTTCTCATTCATTATAAATCGACCACATAATTTCCCTTATCTAATTACTACTATTCATTATTATTATTATATTCAAGGTTCGTTATAAAAAAGAGGATCATAAAGAAATTGTACATAAAGAGAGATAGAATAGTTGACCTGAAGTATAAGAGCACTTGTATGCTTTTTGTCCTGAAGTTGGTCAGATGGTTGTACCCTAACCACATTCTCTTCCATGTACATGGTTACGGGTAGAAGAAGTGTAATGATAATAGGAGCTATATATAGAAGAAGATTCAACAACTTCAACCTCTGACTTAAACAACTTAATAAGTAGTTACTCGTTAGCAACACGCTTAATACAAATCAACAATTATTTTATCGACTGTTTGACAGCTTACTTCATTTGTTGCCAAAATTTACCAATATCGTTACAACTTATATAAATTTAACTCAATTATATACCAGTTTTAAAACAGCATTTTGAAGCTTTAAAACTAAAAAAAAAAAGATTGAGCTTACTTTTTGCAGCCATTATATTGTCCACCTCATAGTCGTCTTCATCATCATCGGTCTTTAGCATCACAACCATCCTAAACACATATAATACTACAAAATTTCATATTAATTATCGGTTTTTAGCATCAGAACCATCCTACACACACATAATACTACAAAATTAAAAAATTCTGATGAAGCCACACAACTAAGTTGTAGCAAGGCGTGCAAAAAACAACGAAATTTAAAGAACATAAGTCCAGAAAATTCAATTTGAACTTTCCAACAAACTATGAATCGTTAAGACCTAAGAAAATTAAATATTACGAAACTGTAATTACAACTAAAACTAATAACCTTAATTTGGAGAACTACTACAATAACCATAACCCAAGCAACAACAACAACAACAATCAATAGAGTTTAAATTCGACATCAATTAATACAATTATTAATATAATTAATAAATTGAAAAAGACAATTATGATCTAATAATATATCGAGAAAGGCAATTATGATCGAACACTATATCGTATATCTGTGTATTCGAAGCTATTCATTCATTGATTGTAAAAAAACTTTAAACAAAAAAATAAATAAATACTTTACCATAGCAATTTGATGTGTAAAATATTGAATCTATGTAACAGCCGGCCAAAGCAGGAATAATTGACGTGACGATCTGTAGAAAACCCTAATTTTGAATGAATGAAAGAGAAGATGAGTGGATGATTTGGTTCGTAACACTATTAGCCGAGTGATGAAGAATGAAACTGCTCCTTGATTAAAGGGATGTCTGTTAACCCTAATTCAGAGGATAACTGATCCGTGATTTTGAATGTTTCTGTGAGTGAGTATCAAGGGACACGTGCCAGTAGGAGGTAATTAGTGACTTTTAATTCAAAATTCCGAGAAAGTTAGAATTACAACAACATTACCCAATCCAACGAAAGTGGAGTATGGGAGAGGTGAGTGTAGACAATCATTCCTCGTACCCTAGATTAGAAGGAAGTCACTACTCCACCCGCGGGTATAGAACCCGCGCCTAGATAAGGTCGTCCCTCCCTCTACTCTAGCGCAAAAGAGATTGCTTCCTAAAGGACCTCCGGCTCGAAGAGCTCATAAGAACGAAATAGACAGGGCAAATGATACGTACCTGTACGAGTAATGAGCGCCTAGCAAGAAGCAACCATACACAGTAACCATAAAGGGGACACATATAGCAGTAATGCACAACAGTAGGGCAAAGAGCATGAATAAAATAGTGCACATAACCATTTAATTTCAGGTAGACATACAGACAAACAAGATATATACATATACATATACATATACATATACGCACCCACACAGACACACACATCGATGTATATATACCACACGAAAGCATGAAAAAAAAAAAAAAAAAAAAAAAACTCATGCTTAAACATAAATACATATAGATACATTCGTAGATATATATACCTAGGTACAGATACAAGACAGACAAACCTACATACACCAATACATGCACTTAGATACATAGATACATATATATAGAGATACAAACATATACATCGGTACATATATATAGCCTAAAAACATATACATAGATACAAAGGCATATAAACCATGTAGAGGGGTATAAATAGTGTGGTTATTGAATATCTGGTTATAGTTATATATGTAGTTGTATAATAAAAGTAACTAACACAATGAAAAAAAAAAAAAAAAAAAAAAAACTAAAAAAAAAAAAAACCTACTCAATAATTCTAATTCTACTCCTCCACAGGCTCCTATCAGAAGTCATGTCCTCCGTCAGTAGGAGCTCTTTCATGTCAAGCTTCAATCTATCCTCCATCCTACGTCTAGGTCTACCCCTTCTCCTTACGCTGCCAACGGCGAGGGTCTCGACTCTCCTAACTGGGGCTAAAAGTGGGCGCCTCCTAACATGCTCAAACCATCTAAGTCGTCCTTCCCTAAGTTTGTTGATGATGTTCCCAACTTCCAATTTCTCCCTAAAAACTCCATTTGGTATCATATCTAGCATGGTCTTACCACACGTCCATCTAAGCATCCTCATTTCTGCCACCTCCATCCTCCTCTCTTGGGCCTTCGTCATTGGCCAACACTCTGATCCGTACAACATGGCTGGTCTAATTGCCACCTTAAAGAATTTACCTTTCAGTTTAAGTGGGACCTTCTTGTCGCACAACACCCCTTTCGCAGCCCTCCACTTCAACCATCCTACTCGTATACGATGCGTCACATCCTCATCTATCCTTCCCGAAATGTGAAGCATCGAGCCTAAATATCTAAAGGACTCTTGCGGGGGTAGAATCTGGTCCCCAATTCTGATATCCACTATATCGTCGTGTTCCTCTTCGCCCCCCTTGAAATCGCATCTAAGGTACTCCGATTTAAGTCTGCTAATCCGTAGGCCATTTGATTCTAAGGCGATCCTCCATTGTTCTAGCCTCCTGTTAAGCTCATCCTGAGAATCTGAAACTAATACAATATCGTCGGCGAAAATCAGGCACCATGGGATGTTGTCTTGTATCCTATGAGTCAACTCGTCTAGGATCAAAGCGAAAAGATAAGGGCTAAGGGCAGATCCCTGATGTAAACCAACCTCTACCGGGAAAAACTCTGTGTTTCCTACCGTCGTACGTACACGAGTCTTCGCCCCCTCGTACATATCTCTAATAGATCTTATATATCTACTTGGGACTCCCCTAGCATTAAGAGTCTTCCAAATCAGCTCACGCGGGACACAGTCATAAGCTTTTTCCAAGTCTAAGAACGCCATGTGTAGGTTCTTTTGCTTTTCCCTATACTTCTCCATAAGGCTTCTAACTATGTGAATCGCTTCCATCGACGAACGTCCTGGCATGAAGCCGAATTGGTTCTCTAAAACCTTTGTCTCGCTTCTGAGCCTCGTCTCGATCACTCTTTCCCAAAGCTTCATAGTATGACTGAGTAACTTTATGCCTCTATAGTTACTACATAATTGCGCATCTCCCTTGTTCTTGTAAATGGGAATAACCTCACTGAGTCTCCATTCCGTAGGCATATTTGCGCTTCTAAACGTCGTGTTGAAAAGGTTTGTCAACCATCTAACCCCGTCACCTCCTAGGCACTTCCACGCCTCAATCGGAATTTGGTCTGGTCCTACTGCTTTGTTTCTCCCCATCTTTCGTAGGGCCAATCTAACTTCCTCCTGATTAATCCTCGTGCAGAAACAGTTGTTTTGAAACTCCTGAACCTCGTGGGGTTCACCGTTCCGCTCTGGTCTTCCCCTACCGAAAAGGGATGCAAAATATTCTTCCCATCTTTTCCTAATAAGGTCTTCTCTCACTATACTTTGCCCTGCTACATCCTTGATATATTTGATGTTACCTAAGTCCCTCCTTCCTCGCTCCCTAGCTTTGGCTATCCTATATATGTCATTAGCTCCCTCTTTAGAGTCTAGTTTTCTATACAAGTCTTCATATGCTTTGTCTTTTGCAATTGCTACGGCCTTCTTAGCTTCTCTTTTAGCTTCTTTATATCTTTCTTCTACCCTAGTTCTCTCTTCAGGTGTCCCTTCTCCAAGAGTAATGAGCTCCCTAAACCTCGTCTGCTTTAACGCGACTTTCGATTGGACATCGTCACTAAGCCACCACGACTCTCTTCTACTCTTATGGGCTCTCGATGTCCCTATAGCCACTCCTAAGGTCTCTTTTGCCACATCTCTGATAGTGGACGCCATGCGATTCCATATCTGGTCTGCGTCCGTAGGGGCAACGTAATCCTCTTCTACACTCAATCTATTAACAACAATCGCTCTAAAAGTCTCCGCATTCGCTCCATAGAGGTTCTTCCAAAGGATTCTAGGTTGTACAGCCCTAGCCCTCCTGCCAACTCTTCCCCTAGTGACTAGGTCCATGATCAGCAATCTGTGCTGGGAGGAGCACGTCAAAGCTGGAAGGACCTTACAGTCCTTACATGTCCTAAGTTCCCCTTTACGAAGAAGCAAAAAGTCAATCTGGGTGCTGCGACCCCCGCTATGGAATGTGGCTAACTGAGCATCCCTCTTCTTGAAGAAAGAGTTTGCTACCACCAACTCGTGGGCAATGGCAAACTCAAGAATTGAGCGCCCCTCTTCATTTCTAGGACCAAACCCAAAGCCACCATGGGCTCCCTCATAACCTTCTGCCTCCACTCCTATATGTCCATTCAGATCACCACCTATAATCAGTCGATGGTCGGCTGGGCACCCTCTCACCACCTCATCTAACAATTCCCAAAAACTCTTCTTTTCCGCATCACCTAAACCCGCATGAGGTGCGTATGCACTAATGACCGTGAAAGTCTCCTCCTTAATAATTAAACTAACCGACATAATCCTATCGCTAAACCTGCCCACGTCAACAACGTTATCTTTATGTAGTTTTCCTAAAAAGATACCTACCCTGTTTCGTGCTATCCTAGAACCCGAGTACCACAACTTATAGTCCTGAATCTCTATCGCCTCTTCACCCTTCCATCTAGTCTCTTGAACACACACTATGTCTACCTTACTCTTAAGAAAGGTATCAACGAGCTCAATCCTCTTACCAGTCAAGGTTCCTATATTCCAACTACCCACTCTAATCCTACCAACGGTGGCTACCCTACAACCTCCTCTAACCCCTCTAGGCCTACCCGCCCCTAAAACAGGAGAACATGACCTCAAGTGACCATAACTATGCGAAGGATCTATGTTACTTTGTGCACTAAAAAGATGACCAAGTACAAGCTAAATAATATGAATAAGATAAATTCGTATAAATTGTAAATTATAATATTTAGAACTAAAAAAAGGATATATAAATGTAAGTTATACTATAATATAAATTACAACTAGGCGGTATATCAATAAAAGAATAATATATAATCCAATATAGTCAAATAGGAGAGAAAAAAAGGAAAAAAAATATATATATGTATATATAAGAAGAATTTATACCCAATGGAAAATACTTAATAAATTTATAAAAAAAATCTATTAGATGGAAACTTAATATACTATAGCTACAAAAATATTACTCTTAATTCGGGGAGAGCACAGGTTGTAAAGGCGTAAAAAAAAAAAAAAAAAAAAAAAGACAAACAGCATAAAAGTTTAAGTTATGAAAACCAAATAGAAATTGTACAGTAAGATTGGCTACAGAAAAGTTAGGTTATGGAGAAGAGAAATTTAAGGGTCAGAGAAAACAAACACAGCCTTATGAGGATGAAGGAGTTCCGGCAGCAACGGCTCCCGACGGCAAAGAGGTAGCAGCGGCTCCGTTATATTACCTGCGAAAAAAAAAAAAAAAAAAGAAGGGAACTATTCCGGCGATCTGAGAGGCGGCGCGTGGTGGCGCGGCGCGTGGTCTGTTTTCTTTATGTGACCGTTGTTGATTGAAGTCGCGTAAGATGATGATTATTATGTAGACAGATACAGTGACAGTGAATCGAATTTTGTGTATTGTAGATATTCGTAAAAAGAAAGAACGAAAGCTTGAATCCCCAAAAAAAGAGCCGAAAATAATGTTACTGGTTACTCAAAAACACAATCATGGTTTTTCGAGAAAGTTAGAATTGTTGAGGAGAAATCAGGAAGCGCCACGTGGATTTACGTTAGCGATTTAGATAGATAGATAGAAGATAGATAGATAGATAGATAGATAGATAGATAGATAGATACTAAAAAGCATGCTATTTTGTGTCGTTTTTGGCTTTTCACGTTTGCCACACGACAACAAACAACAAACTTACAAAAAATCCCCCCAAACAATGTTAAATGTTACAATTCTTCAGGGGCAAAAATCGTAAAATTATTTTTTTACTAAAAAAACATAAACAAACTCCACTCAAATTTCTAACGGACTGTATCTTCCCGCTCATCAAAAGTTAAATTTTTCCGACATCACCGTTCAATTCGAAATAATTTTACGAACACAATGCAAATAACTATACGCGAAACGGACGTTTTTTAAAAAACGATAAGTATTTCGGTCTATCTTTCATAATATATATACACGTATAATAAACAACTCAAACTAACTACATCATATTGATGGTTACATCCCCCTTTTTTAACGCGATCTTCTCACCGTAAAAAACACGCAGGCCATTAGGTATACTAGATACTACCCACACGTATCTAAACACACCCGTAGCAACGCGTTTTTAACTCTGTAAATACATAACGCTACATTAAATATGAATATGCAACTCGAAAGGCCCCGCCGCATCGCGCGGCCCTATCCGAATCTAGTTTTTACTAATTCTACTATATCACTTTTGAGTTAATGATTACAGATTTACAGTAATATTATTAATAACATTTTTTAGTTGTGAATAAAATAAAGAAATTCAAAAGTAAAGTAAAGGCATATACAGCTCACAAGTTCACCAAAATTCAAAATCAACAAACGTTGACTCACAAAAGTCAAATGTATCTTCTCTGCATCGAATTGGGATTAATTCCACTTACAAGATTGATGATACAGCTCCAGCCTACAACAGACACGCCCGTTACTTTACCTACAATAGATTAGAGCAGTTAATTTAACTGAATTGTAACAGATTAGTTAGTCAGTTAGTTTGTTACCTGTCGTTACACTAGCTAGTTATTTGCAGGTAGTTAATCTCATATATATTTGTAAATTGATGTATTATACAATCAGTTAAATCAATATACAGTTTTCTCAATGTTCAATTTCTCTCCTTTATATATGGTATCAGAGCGAAAGCTCGATCAAAACCCTAAATTCCGCCATTAAAACACAAATCAAGCTTCTTCAAGCTCAAATCAAACCTGATTCAATCTCAATTGAATCAAAAGCATCACCGATGATTAACTTAAAACACAAATTAATCACAATCAAATCAATTAACAAGGTCAAATGACACCTAAGATTGAAGAAGACACGAACTCAAACGATCATCCACTCTTTTTACATCAAAATGAT
This sequence comes from Rutidosis leptorrhynchoides, assembly GCF_046630445.1. Classification (NCBI taxonomy): domain Eukaryota; kingdom Viridiplantae; phylum Streptophyta; class Magnoliopsida; order Asterales; family Asteraceae; genus Rutidosis; species Rutidosis leptorrhynchoides. Next base: position 431,016,516 of record NC_092337.1, read on the forward strand.
CATCCAGGTCTCATCTTAATTTCAAAGAAATTAACAGGATTAGAGAACTATGAAATCTGGAAACGATCGATGATGATTGCTTTAAATGCAAAGAACAAACTCAAAATTGTAACAAATGAGTTTGCAGAACCTAATGCAGACTCAACATTGAGGCCACTTTGGTAAAGGAACAATGACATGGTAATTTCTTGGATTCTAAACACTGTGTCAGATGAAATTAGCAACAGCCTAAGCTTCATCAGTTCAGCTTCAAGTCTTTGGAAGGAACTGCAGGAACACTACTCACAGATTGATGGATATAGGATCTATCAGCTAGCTAATGACATATCTCAATTGAAGCAAGGTAATTGTTCCATTGAAGTTTATTACCACAAATTAAAAGGATTATATGATGAAACAGATGCACTTGAGGCGCCCTACATCTGCAACTGCAACTGCACTTGTGAAAATGGAAGACAAAATGGAGAAAGGGAGCAGAGGAAAAGGCTTATTCAGTTCTTGATGGGATTGGATGAAAGCTACACAAACATGAGGAGTCAAATATTGCTTATGCAGCCATTACCTACAATAGCTAAAGCATATGGGATGATCAAGCAAGAAGAGAAGTAAAGGGAAAGCATCCTACTAAAATCATCAGTACCTGCAATAATGTCCACCTTCAACAACAACTACAAACAGAATAACTATCAGGATCAAAGGTATATAAGGCCATCACAGGCAACAAACAACAAGAGATCAAGCTTCAAGGTTGGAGTTAAATGCACAACTTGTTTCAGAGAAGGTCATACTACAGAAGAATGCTACAAGAATGTAGGTTACCCTCCAGGACATCCATTACATGGAAGGTATCAACCACCAAAGACATTCAATAACAGAAACAAGACAATCAACAGTATCACCATCAGTGAACCAGAGGCACAACAATCACAAATCATAAACCAGCCTAATCAAGATGTGATGGCAGCAAGGATGGATCAGCTATAGAACCAACTCAATCAAGTTCTGTTAATGATACAGGGCAATCAACATCAAGGTGACTCATCACAAGGTGCAGATATAACTTCTATTATTGCTTCAGTCTTCTCACATCTAAAAAATGCCCGGGTTATAGATAGTGGTGCAACTGATTATGTGTCAATTTCACTCTCAAATATGCATGGCATAAAACACCACCACACACCAATACAAGTCAATCTACCAAACAAGTATCAAATCAAAGTTTCAATCAGTGGATCTGTAAAACTCACACCTGAATTAACACTCCATAATGTCTTTTACATTCCCTCATTCACCTATAATCTGCTCTCTATAAGCAAGATCACCAAATCTGCTAATCTTTCTGTTCTATTCAAACATTCTGAATGCATATTTCAGGGCAACCACAAGAGGATTGCCCATGGAACTCTATGTGATGGACTGTACATCATACATCCTGAAGTCAACTCCAGTCAACATCATATCAACAACACAAAATCCACCAATGAATCCACTCAACTCTGGCATACAAGACTTGGTCATTGTTCATACCATACTTTGTACAAAATAAAGTCCATAGGGCTATCAAATTCCATTTCCGATTCTTATTGTAAAATTTATCCATTAGCAAATCAACATGTACTTCCTTTTCCAATTAGTTCATCATATGCAAATGCAAAATTTCATGTTGATGTTTGGGGACCATATAAACATACCACTCTAAACAAATGCAGCTACTTTTTAACCCTAGTAGATGACCATACAAGGACCACATGGACCTTTCTTCTACCAAACAAATTCCATGTCACCTTAATAATTAAAACCCTTTACAGACACATCAAAACACAATTTACCAAAACCATCAAATGCCTTAGGTCTGATAATGGTTTAGAATTTCTGAACAATGACTTAACCACCTTCCTTCAATCTGAAGGATCCACACATCAAACCTCATGCCCATACACCCCTCAACAGAATGGCAGGGCAGAAAGAAAACATAGAAACCTTTTAGAAATGGCTTGAGCAATCCAATTTCAAGCCAAATTCTCAAAACCCTTCTGGGGTTACAACTTACTTGCTGCAACTTATCTCACAAATAGGTTACCCTATAGAGTAATCAATAATAAAAGCCCATTTGAACTCATACATAATACTCCACCAGACCTAAATCATCTCAGAACCATTGGTTGCCTTGCATTTGCCTACAAACCACAAAATGACAAATTTGAACCAAAGGCCACACCATCCATTCTCTTAGGATATCCAAACAATCAAAAAGGCTACCTTCTTCATGATCAAACAACGCAAAAGACATTTGTAAGTAGAAATGTCACATTTCATGAGCACATTTTCCCTTTTCACAAAATCAATGTAGACCCTCCATTCAATAATCTTTTTGATAACAACCAAGCTACCTTCTATCCCACACCAACTCCTCCACTCAACAATTCCACCACAAATAACTCAAATCATGTTAATACTTCAAATAACCCCACAAATGAAGAATCACACTCTACATACATAAATGATACTTCCACCCAATCAACTAATTAAACTCATTCTCCACAACATGCAGATATATCAAGCTCAGCCACGTCAAGGTCTATTCTACCCAACAGAGTCCAATTCAACACTTTCAACATACTGTGATAGTGATTGGGCCAATTGTCCAATATCCAGAAGATCTGTTTCAGGGTTTTGCATATTTTTGGGATCCAGTCTTATTTCATGGAAATCAAAGAAACAACCAGTTGTATCTCACTCATCTACAGAGGCTGAATACAGGTCACTTGCAGATTGCACTTGTGAAATCACATGGTTGAAATGCTTACTCAAAGACTTCAACATTTCAACTACTTATCCAATTACTATCCATTGTGATAATGAATCTGCCATCCTACTTGCATCCAACCCTGTTCAACATGCTAGAACCAAACATATAGAGATTGACTGTCATTTTGTTGGAGATAAGATCAAAGCTGGACTCATTCAAACTCAGTTCATTCCCTCCAAAGCACAAGCAGCAGATTTATTAACCAAATCCCTCAGTTATACACCTTTTCATACATGTTTATCCAAGTTAGGCACTTGTGATTCTTACACAATGCCAACTCGTGGGGAGGGTAAAGGCATATACAGCTCACAAGTTTGCCAAAATTCAAAATCAACAAACGTTGACTCACAAAAGTCAACTGTATCTTCTATGCATCGAATTGGGATTAATTCCACTTACAAGATTGATGATACAGCTCCAGCCTACAACAGACACGTCCGTTACTTTACCTCAATATATTAGAGCAGTTAATTTAACTAAATTGTAACATATTAGTTAGTCAGTTAGTTTGTTACCTGTCGTTACCCTAGCTAGTTAGTTGCATGTAGTAGATCTCATATATATATTTGTAAATTGATGTATTCTACAATCAGTTGAATCAATATACAGTATTCTCAATGTTCAATTTCTCTCCTTTCTATATAAAGAATACAGACTTTATGTGAATGGGCCATTGGAACCAAAATACTACTGAATAATATAAAAAGGCTGCAAAAAAAAAAAAAAAAACTTAGAAGATACGAAAATGAAAAATTGTAAATTTTAACATCCTATTTTATTTATTTTTTATAAGGTCAAAATAGAGAGGGGACACATAAGTTGTGGTGAGTCAGCGAGGAGTCAATCATGAAGCAATGTATTACAAAATCATTGATTGTTTTTTCATCTTCAATATTCATCGACACACACACTTTTGGTGTATCTGCACACACATATCAAGACATCATGCTCTGCAGACAATGACATGACCATAATGCAAACTGTATGCACACATGAATTAGCCTACTCACAATCCATCACATGCATGCATCCATGCATCATGCATGCTTACACGCATGCATGTCTACATTTGTATGATTCTGTCTATCTACTTCTCTTAAATATGATGATAATGGATTAGGATTAGATGTGTAAAAGACTCCTTCCGTCTCACTTAAAGTGTCCACATTTCTATTTTGGGATGTCCCATTACAAGTGTTTACTTTGTATTTCAACCAATGAGAAGATGTTATTCTGGAGAGAAAAGAATTCTGATTGGTGGAGAATGAAGTTAGTGGAATTTTTTAAAACTGTGTGCAAAAAGTAAGTGGACACTTGTAGTGAGACGGAGGGAGTATGTATGTATGTATGTATGTATGTATGTATGTATGTATGTATGTATGTATGTATGTATGTATGTATGTATGTGTGTATATATATATATACATATATATATATATACATATATATATATATATACATATATATATATATATATATATATATATATATATATATATATATATATATATATATATATATATATATATATATATATCTTAAATATGTATTAATATTTATATTCAATTAAATATAATTTATCTATTTACATTCATATATACGTTAGATTAAGCATGTAATCGAATAATCGTTAGATTTTAATTTTTTTTTTAAGATAACCTTATTATAAAATAAAATCATCAGAGTATTATGAACAACAGTGTAATTTAATATAATTTATACACAAAACATGTAAGTGTTGTCTTAAATCGAACATGATATGTGTCTATTAACTAATGTTACGTATAACTACTAAAATTAGTAATTATATTGGTCGCACATCTTTGAGGTACTTTTGATTGTAAGATATATGTATTTGATAGTATTCACATAGGTATGTCTTCAATATTCATATTTTCAATAGTTTATAGTATATATGTATAAGTATTATAAATATATTTATATTTACATGTATACATGTATTTCAAGTGATAAATGAAAATATTTGTGAATGATAAATTGTCATTCATATCTATTCATTAATTATTCAAATGATCCGTATTCATATACATATTCAATTATTATCTATATCTATTTTACTAGATCGAATTGGATGTATATCCTATGGATATACATTGGTACCTCTACTTACATATAAACAAGAGAGAAGTTGCGTGGATACACACAAAAATCTACAACATTAGAACGTTTACTAGTGAAATTACCGGTGGAATCACGAGTTTATTTAAATGAAACAGTTTAATGATATGTTTTAGATATTAAGTGAACGTAAATGCTAAAGTCATTTAGTTTGATGACCTGTGGAACCACATAGTCCGACTAAGAAACTCGTCAGCTGAACATTTCATCAAACACCTAAAATGCATATTAAACAATCAACATCCAATCATAAGAGATAATATTGGTTGTCATTTTATTTTAAAAGTGTATATTAAAATATAAATTTAGAATTGATTTCCTTCTGTCTCGCTTTTATACCTTCCCGTACTCAATTCAAAATAATTAATTAAAATAATTCAAAGTTATTTGATTTTAATAATTAAAATAATTATTAATAAGATTTAATAATAATAATTAATTAAAATAATTATTAGTGAGATTTAATAATAATAATTAATTAAAAAAGATTTAATTTTAATTCAAAATTATTTAGATTAATGACATCACCCACCATGCTTAGATTTTTTTTTCTTTTTCTTTTTGATTTTTTCTTAACAAAAGAATTAACTTAATAATGACATCATCGTTATATGATTTTACTAGAAACTATAGATAGATTCACATATTATTGATAGGATTTTAAGGTTGAACGTTTATTTGAAAAGAGTAGATCTTTTTTGTTCACTTAAATGAAGGAGTTCGACCTCCGTTGGATACATATTAAAAGCTCGATTTCATCCCTGTCATGAAGTATCCACTCATGGCACTTTTCCCATATCGTTTGGGGATAAAGGGGATGTGGTTTTACTTGGTCATGCCTTGGATCGGTTTCAAGGTTTCCTCCCGGGTAGCGATGGGGGCGGGGTTATTATCGCTGCATCGGCATAGTCGAAAAAGGAGATGATAGCAACGAGTCGTTTAGTCTCCCTCGGATGATCCCAATCGCCGTCAAAAAAAGAAAAAAAGAATTTTTTTAATTATAGCCCTTAGAACTATCCTTAAGAATATTTTTTGGCTCAAAAATGTGTACATAATGGTAGTTTAGGAGTAGTTTTTTTCCATGTAGTGGTTAGTTGTTAATGTACAATCAATTATTGTTTGTTTTAATTTTTTAAAGATAAACCTAAGGATTATCTATAGAAAAATTCAAAAAAAATAATATGCAACTACCTAAATAAAGTATCCCATAATTATTTATCGACTTAGTATATATGGTTAGTTATGGTAATTCTTTGTTAAACAGAAAATGTTTTTATGTGTTTAAGTTACAAAATACATAATTTTAAGTAAAAATTTAAAAAGTCGTAGTATAATACGACAACTGCAATTTATCTTGTATAAATCATAGCATGTTTGGTTTTTTTTCGCAAACATCATCAATTCTTGGGAGTCTCCACATGCGTATATGTATAGATGAAAAGATGGATCAAAGATTTGACCCCGCGAGAATATAGGTTTTTTTTTTTTTTTTTTTTTTTTTTTTTGAAAGGCAACAGAATATAGGCTTAACATGCGCCGATGCAATGAGAGAATAATACGGAGTATAAATTATACTTACTATTCTCTTATTCTAATTGTATTATACTCCGTAATTATCTATATCTATTACCAAGCAATATAACAGTATTATTTATTATTATTATTATTATTATTATTATTGTTATTATTATTATTATTAAATTTTAAACTACGTTTTTATAAAGAAATAAAAGACTATCAAGGAGCTAATCAACAAAAACAATACAAAAGATAACATAGGATTATCAAGCTAAGTTGCCAATAACAACGCAAACCTACTCTCATAGACTGTAACCAACAAAAAGCAGAAAGTCCAATAGTATCAAATAACTTAGCTAAATTGATACTAGAAGACCACTGAAGCATTGAATTGAGTGGTATTGGTGAGATTCAACTTGGGATACCGTCAATCCAGGTTCAATTCTCACTCTAAGCGGGAGTTGTCAATGTGATGACCCGGAAATTTCCGATCAAATTTAAACTTAATCTTTATATGGTTTCGACACAATAAGCAAAGTCTGTAATATTGAGTCTCGAAAATTTTGGAACTATCTCATGATACCATTTGACCTTTGACTATTTCCTAACGATTCACGAACCATTGTGTGTAAATAAATATGTAAATAAATAAATATAGATATATATATATAAATATAAACGTAAGTGTATATATAATATGTTGAGTTAATAAAATACACTTTAAATTAATTGAATTATAATATAAAATAATATACAGAATAATTAAGTATTATCAAAATAAATAAATATATATATGATTCTTATTAATAATTAGGATTAAATGGTAATATATATATATATATATATATATATATATATATATATATATATATTGTATAAATAATAAATATTCAACATATATTATCATATAGTATATATAACAATAATAATTAAATGTAACTACAAGTTGAAAATATATTTGTTATAATATTATTACTATTACTTTTATTATTACTAATATCAATATCAGTATTATTAATCTTTTTATGGAAACCTGTAACTTGTTATTATTAGTATTATTATTAAGTATTATTATTATAAAAGTAGTATAATTTATTAATATTATCATTAATAGTATTATTATTAACATTATCATTAATAATTATTATCAATGTTATTAATATTAATATTATTATTATTATTATGATAATTATTATTAATATTAACAGTATTTTTTTATTATTATTAATATTACAGCATTATTAGATATTAATGTATTTATATTTATTAGTTATTAGAATTTAAAATTTTATATATAAATCAATTAAATTGAATCGGGTATCTATCACCATCTGTTTTGATTTTCTTTTCTTCATTTACTGTCCATGAATTTGTCTCATGCCTCCAGTTGTTACATGTCTATATCAAATTAGTATTTACAAAACAAAGTTAGTACAACGGATCGATTAACTTTAAATTTTTTCTTGTCCTTCTGATCTTGCTGTGAGATATTGTCGACACACATATATTAAATAACAATCATTCGGTGCAGGTTATTGAAAAGAATTCGATCTCCACCATTAATATCAATCTTTCACTACTTTTACTTACTGTTATTGATGAATTTAAAACAGAAAAATCACACACTTACACATACATGAAACCAAACCAACTTCACCATTTCACAACAATCATCAATCTTCAAACCACCTTTGATTCACCACCTCTTGACCACCACATTAAAACATTAACACCACTTAACCATTACCAAGAACATATTTCGGTGCTCGTCCTGTTCGAACCATTTCTATTCTCGGTTGGTTCCTTATTTCGATCAACCAAACTAAACACTCATCTTGACTACAAGGTTGGAGTTACTTCTTCTTATTCATCTACTGCTGCTATGTGAAACCATATTGTTATTTTTTTATTTATGTTACCAAGACCCAAAAATGATGCTGCAGCTGTAAGTATTTATTTTTGTTTTCTATCATTAAGATCAAACCCAAACCACCATTTTTAATTCGTGTTTCCCTTCGTGAAACCCTAAACTGCCACCATCAATCACCCTTGTTTCTTGTTTAATATTGTCGTACTAAACCACACCCATTTAAACATTCTCAAACTACCATCATTTATTACATAATGATGACAATACCTGCTGCTAATCACCCAATAAACCAACATAACGAAACCATTAATCATGCTGCTCCTTTCGACTAATACCTGCTGCTGTTAATCGATTTTCTACAACAAACTCTCAACGAACCACTTGTTTTCTGTTACAAACTGACAAACCATCTATCGCCACTCCAACAACAACCACAACTATATATATATATTTTTTTCTCTTCTTCTCGCGATGATTTCTGCAAACTGCTGTATCTTCATCCTTTTGACAATAACATAGATAATGTTATATATAAGAGAACTATGGTAGGTTGTGGGATACATAATGATGACAATAAAAATAATTAGAGGGGACGGCTTCTACTTTCTGTTTGAAATCCTAAGTGCAACCACGAGATTTTTTTTATCCACTAACTGGTTACCGAATTAGATAGGATGGTGGTCACACAACTTGGGTTAGGCCCCACGAGTTATGGGATTTGAAGTATTTTACTCAAGTGATCTGTAAAGTAACGATTATTTATGTCTCCACTATGAATTCTAAATAAGATGAATCATGGACGTGGGACTAGAATAAGATGGCCAACATGTTCACTTGTTGGACGTTTAGTTTTTAGTTTAATAAAATAATCATAACAATATAATAAGTGAATGGAGTATTATATTGAAAACGAATTTTGACAAGCTGGAGGATTGTACGTTCTATTAAACTGCCAGATCTAAACAACTTTCAATTTTTTTTTGGGCCGTAGACTTTTAAAGAAGTGAGGTACCTATATTTTTTTTAATGCAGAATTGATAGAGGGTGTTAGGGATAAGTGTGATTATTATCATCATGTTATACGATGATGTTAATGATGATCATAGTGAGAATGATTTGATAAGTTAAGGTGATGATGTATATGATGATAAGAGGTGACGATGAGATGAATGATGATGATGTCGAAGATGAACATGATGATGATGATGATGATGTTAAACATGTAGGGTAAAGATGAGGGTAAACCAAAATCCTTTTATTATTTACTGTATTTTAATCAGACTTATACATAATAATAATTGGGTTGCAAGGATTATGTTAATTGGGTTGTTAATAATAGTTGGGCTGTTAATATTAAATGGGCTATTTGATTTAAGATGAAGTGGGCAACACGAATTTATGGGTTAAATATATTGGGCTGTGATTTAAAACAGAATAGTACCAGCAGATCAGTTGGTTGGGTATGTTGTTGTGTGAGCGAGAGGTCTCAGGTTCGAGCCCGGGCGGAGGCAGTTTATTTTTCTTTTTGGAGCTATTTCTTCAAAGGTAGTATTAATATTATTATTATCATTATTATTATTAATTATTATTATTATTATTATTATTATTATCATTATTATTAAAATTAATATTTTTATTAAAATTATCATTATTATTATTTTTATCATTTTTATTATTATTACTATCATTATTATTACTTTTACCAATACAACTATTATTATTACTGTTATAATTACAAATAAAAATATATATAAAAACACATTACCATTATATTAATATTTCTTAATACTATATTTTGGTATCAATGAAACTATATTAAAATTTAATATGATAATTATTAATTATATACAATGTATGAATTAAATATATTAAGTTTATCTATATAACATAATATAGCAAGTATATTATTAATGATAATAACATATAAATTCGTTCTATTACAAGTACAAGTTTTAATAAATATACAAATGATATAGGTTCGTGAATCCGAGGCCAACCCTGCATTGTTCAATATCGTCATATGTATTTTTACTACAAAATACATTAAGTGAGTTCATTTGATTCCCTTTTACTCTTTACATTTTTGGGACTGAGAATACATGCGCTACTTTTACAACTGCTTTATTAAATGCTTTTGAAATACATTTTGAACTGCGAATACATGAAATACTTTTATAAATGTTTGACGAGATAGACATAAGCAAAACATTCCTCGAATGAATTATGTGGACGTGATAATTGCCACCATTGAATTATATGGACGTGATAATTGCCACAATTGATATGAATATTTTTGCCCTGATTATTATTGCTTGGTAACCTAAGAATTAGGGAACATCGCTAATTTTGAGAATTAGTGCACGCCTAATTCACGCGAATCCTAAAGGTAGCTACCGGGTTTAACACCCCCACCCAGGATGTTCACTAGACGGAAGGGCTAGTGGGCGTGGTGTTTAGTACTTCGAAGTTTATATGATTATTATACAGACGAGATGTTCTATTTTGGGGATATTATTATGCGCATTATATGTTAAGGTCGGTTACCAAGCCAAGCTATGAAAGCAATGAAAAGTGAATGTTATGTATCGAGAGAATGATTTTATACACAGGTTATGTGTATGTTATTTTTGTGCACAAGATATGTGTACGGTTACTAAGATTTATGAAAGATGATTTCGTACACGAGAAAGGTGTACTTTATTTAAAAGATATCGCATGTACATTACAGGTGGGTATAGGATTCGTGCCCATTTGTACCATGCAGGATTTAAATCTTGTGGTCTATCAAAATGATGAATTTTATTGTTTTATGATAAACCTATGAACTCACCAACCTTTTGGTTGACACTTGAAAGCATGTTTATTCTCAGGTATGAAAGAAATCTTCCGCTGTGCATTTGCTCATATTAGAGATATTACTTGGAGTCATTCATGACATATTTCAAAAGACGTTGCATTCGAGTCGTTGAGTTCGTCAAGATTATTATTAAGTCAATTATAGTTGGATATAGTATGAAATGGTATACATAACGTCAACTTTCAATGTAATGAAAATTTGTCTTTTAAAAACGAATGCAATGTTTGTAAAATTTATCATATAGAGGTCAAGTACCTCGCGATGTAATCAACTATTGTGAATCGTTTGTAATCAATATGGACTTCGTCCAGATGGATTAGGACGGGTCATGAAAGTTGGTATCAGAGCAGTGGTCTTAGCGAACCAGGTCTTGCATTAGTGTGTCTAACTGATAGTTGTTTAGATGCATTAGTGAGTCTGGACTTCGACCGTGTCTGCATGTCAAAAGTTTTGCTTATCATTTCGTGTCGAAAAATTATTTGCTTATCATCCTTAAAGTCTAGACACATCTTACTGCCTCTATTGCATAGACAGTGTATAGATAAGTTCATATCTTAGCTTATCTGTTATTGTTACCTTTGCCTGACAGTTTCCGTAGATTCCTCCGCAACTTATGGGATTTTAGTATTATATATGCATATGTAAATTATGTATTGCAAGGTACTAATCTACATCATATAATCTATTTTCTTACCGAAAATCCATCATCTGATCATACGAGATGAATCCCTCAACCAGTTCGAGTCCCTCAGATTCCGATAGCTATTTCGATAGTTATTCCGGCAGCTATTCCGACATGGATATTCACCTAAGCTCCGAAAGCAGCGTAAACGAAATAGATCAACTATTTAGTCATCTTCAATTCTGGATGAATTGGGGATGGGTTCGTAGTCGACTTAACCGATGGAGATGAGAAGAAGGCGATCCTTTCCACCAAACAAATTGCTCTCTTGACAAAGAACCCGAAGCACTTACTGGCGAACCAGTCTGAAACACTATTTTCACCCTCATTTATCCGAATATCTCGCCACGATTATATTCTAGCTAAAATTCTAAACCTTATTCATTCGCTCGTTTCGACCGACAATCATACCGGAATAATAGAAGAAGTCAACGAACTTCACGCTCAAGTAATCAATTTGGAGAATATGGTGCAAAATTTACCAGCTTCAGCAACATCACCGGCACCAACAGTACCACCAACATCAACTCCAGTATCCCCAATAACCCAAGTTTCAACATCACACGCTTCCATATCACAATCAATACCTCGAACTTAATCATCATTTTACATATCGTTCTATATCGTTTATCTTCGTTCTATCTATCGTTCTATTTACTTTATCTTCGTTCTACATCATTATCTTCGTTCCTTATGGCAATTATGTAATCTCTAATGTTTTAAAGATTATGTACTCTAGTTCTAACCATAAATCAAATGAGTTTAATATCATATTAACTCATTAAATCTATAATTACATCTGAAGAAAATATACATGTATATATGCTTTCATAAGAATTGTAATTAAAAATTCTTTTGTACAAACTTTTAATGGTGAAAATATTTTAACGGGTAGGTAATACCCGAGGAATATTTAGATCTCACATTAATAAGTTACACTGTACATTCTTCGAATCTGATTCAACAGTCATTTACTATCCTACTTACATCCACCGATATACGAATCCGTTCACCACAGAATAACCATTTTCATTCAATTTCATATTTGGATTTTGACCTATCAGAATCCAACAAGTGGCATAATAAAGAAAACATTTGACAAAATAAAATTTGTTAGAAACAAATAAATTAACTATGAGAAATTCTGTTAAGAATTCACGCTAACAACATCCTAGCTTTAACAACCCGTCCTAATCCTCCTGGACGAAATCATCAATCTGGTCTCATTGCGATGATCGACTCCAAGTAATGTCCTTAACATGAGCAAATGCACAGCGGAAGACTTAATTCATACCTGAGAATAACATGCTTTAAAATGTCAACATAAAGTTGGTGAGATATATAGGTTTGATGCTAGCAGCGTTATAACTATGGACCACAAGATTTCATATATTTAAACATAATACACTCGCAAGTGTGTGTAAAAGTACTCTATAAGTTGTAGGCACCCGGTAACAAGCCTTAACGTTCATGTTTTACCCTCTAAAGTACACCAGATCAGGTGTGTTTAATATAACTTCGAAGTACTAAAGCATCCCATAGTCAGGATGGGGTTTGTCAGGCCCAATAGATCTATCTTTAGGATTCGCGCCTACCGTACATAGACAAGTAGTTTAATGTTACCAAGCTAAGGGTATATTTCTGGTTTAAACCCACATAGAATTAGTTTTAGTACTTGTGCATATTTCGTAAAACATTTATAAAACAACGCATGTATTCTCAGCCCAAAATATTTAAAGTTAAAAAGGGGACTATATACTCACCTAATGTATTTTGTAGTAAAAATACATATAACGTCATTGAACAAATATAAGGTTGGCCTCAGATTCACGATCCTATATCAATTGTATATTTATTAATACACATAATTGTAAGCGAATAGATTTATATATATATATAATAAGTTATTAGTTAATATGTATATATGTCTCATATATTCTTTTTGTATATGAAAATATTGATTTTGTTATGTTATATGTATTAAATATATTTTTATATATATCAGTTGTTTAAAAAAAATAGTTATTATAATTACACTAAATGTGATAATCATTATAATACTGATAATATTAATAATAATAATTATATTAATAATAATAATGATTTCAATAATTATAAATATGATAATAATGCTAATATTAGTGATAAATATAGTAAATTGTATTATGATAGTAATAATAAAACTAATAATACTTATAACTATGTTAGTGATACTAATTATAATGCTAATTATAATTTTAGTAATATTAACAATAACTAATAATAAAGATAATAATAATAACAATAATAATAATTAATAATAAAAATAACAAATAGGAACTACCTCACATAAATGAACTTTTAAAAAAAAATGCCACCAGAGGGTCTCGAACCCGAGACCTCTTGATAACACACAAACACCATCTGCCATTCGCCTGTCTTTATATTTCTGTTATATTTCGTGTTTTAATTTCTTTTAACCCGTCATTTACATCAACAATCTGGCCCAACAGCATGTTTATTGGATTTCAAGGGTTACAGCCCAACTAAATCAGCAGCCCAGTAATCGGTTTAAATTGAATGGCTGGAAGTTTGTTTTCCTGTCGGTGGAAAAAGAAAAGAAACAACAAAAAGTATTCGCTTTCTTTACAGCTCGATATCATTATAATATAATTCGCTATCATTATCATCAATGATATCATATCCCGTAATCATCATCATTCGTTCATCATGTTTAACACTTATCATCGATCGTATCATCATTATCATTGATTCAACATCGTCACTGAATTAGAAACAGAAGCAGGTACACAGCTTTTTAAACACGAAGCAGGAGTTGCATCTGTTGCAGCAACCATTTGATGAAAATAAAAGAAACTGTAATCGTAGCAGGTGCAGCTGGATCATACGTGTGATGGTGGTTATATAGTTATCTTTGGGTGTCGAATAGAAAATTAGAAGTGGGTTAGTAGTTTCAACGAAGAGAGAGAGAAGAGAGAGGAAATGATGGTGGTCAGTGGTTTATTAACTAGTTCACGGTGGTGGTTCAAGGCGGCGGATGGACGTGGTGTTCAAGGTGGTTTGTGGCGATTGTTCATGTGGTATTTCACTGTAATAGAACAAGGGAAAGTAGGGTTAGTGATCGATCAAGGAAAAAAAAAAAACTGGTTGAGGTGATTTTGGGTGATCTTGATGATGGGTTGATGATAAGGACTTGGTTTTTTTTGATGAAGATAGTCGATGTGATTAACATGGTGCGAGGTAGATGGTTGTTGTAACGATCCACCATGGTTACGGTAACAGAAGAAAAAAAATAGAAATCATTATCAGTGGAAATAGAAGCCGAAGGGTGAAGATGATTAATGGTGTTGAAATACTTAAGGAAGGTGTGAGTATAGTTTGGTTTGGTTTATATCAGAGAAAAAGTCGACCAGCAGAATCTTTCCAAACAGAAAAATACAAAAATTAATAAAAAGAGGACAACGACCTGTAATGTATTTATCTGTATTTGCACTGTATATATGTATTTATACTTCTGTATATATGTATACGTATTTATATCTTTATATGTATCTGTAACCAGTATTTTATATAAAATCTGCATATAATTGTAGTTTATATCTATATATCTGTTTATCTGGATATATATATCTAATTATAACTATATTTAATATGTTAGGTAAACAGAATATTATTAATATTATTCATTACCATCAATTTTAATAATTTAACTAATAATAAAGATAATATTAATATTAATTTCACATTAATACTAGTAATAATAATGATAATAATAATACTGATATTAGTATTAATAATAATAATGAATACAATATAATAATTATAATTAAACTTGTAATTATATCAATTATTAAATGAATACTTCTTTTTAATAATAGTATATTTTATAACTGTTACAATATAATAATTATCAATAGAAATCTTTATGATAATATCAAATATCTATTTATATATTTATTTTAATATTAACTTAATTATTTTGTTTGCTATATTACATTTTATATTCTAATTGATTACAGTATATTTTGTTAATTTAAGATATTATATATATATATATATATATACTTATATTTATTTTTATATATCTACATATGTATTTATATATCTATATACACGTAAATGTTCGTGAATCGTCGGAACAGTCGAAAGGGTAATTGATTATCCGAATATAGATTTCAAACTTTCTAGACTCAACATTACAGATTTTGCTTATCGTGTCGGGAACATATAAAAATTAAGGTTTAAATTTGATCGAAAATTTCCGGGTCATTACAGTACCTACCCGTTAAAGAAATTTCGTCCTCGAAATTTGATATAGATTGTTATGGATAACAATAAGAATGTTTTCATGACGAATATGAGGTGATAATGGAGTTTTAATGATTCGATCATGTGAAGCGCACGAGTGAAGCTATCACAAAAGAGTGAAATGAGCAAATAAATATATTAGTTTCCTTATTTTCCTCAACTCACATTTTTTTTTTTAATTCCTACTTTAAGACATTCGCCAATATGCTCCATCCCATTCTGATCCTTGATATACTTCTAACTTTTATATCTGTCATTTTTCTTTTTCACCTACCACTGGAGGAATCTATTTACTTCTACTATACTCTTGTGTTTATAGTGTTTCTAGTTCTCCCGTGTCTCTATATTGCTATATGCATTTATATACACGGTTTGTAGTTTTGGGGTTGTTATTGGGTTTTATATCCTTTATTATTTTTTCGGATTTTCATGCTTTCGTTTTCTCTTCCCGACTTCGAGTCAAGCGAGTAATGGTTCGGAATTCGTAGGTATGAGATTCAGAATGAGCATAGCTAATGCTCTAAGATAGAAATGGTAACGACACGATTTTTGATTTGTCAAATTACCAGAATATTCTGGAAAGATGGAACTATCAAGATGATATGTTCTTAATATGTTTGAAGATTGGATAGAATGTAAGAGTCATGTAACATGGCACATGATGATGGTACTGTGAATCATCACATTCCATTAGAAACTCAACATGACTTACTGTAATATAATGACGTTGATCAAGTGTCATTATATTATACTAATTCATGCTTCAGTTCCCAACACTACTTCAAAACATTCATATTTTAAACTCGAAGGTTTCAGAATTTAGAAACTAACACAGTTTATTTTATGTTGTATCGCAGATATAATGGAGAGAGAATTGGTTTCAAGTAAGAACGTCTTTGAAAATATCTTCAGAAATATCGAGGAAAGATACGATAGTATCTTTGAATATCTAAGATCAAAGGATGATGGAGACTATTGTCCGCAAGGGTTTAGAGTGTGGAGCAAGATATTCACTAAAGACTTCAACAGGCATTGTATTATTTGAATTCTTTGAAGTCAAACTTATTCTTTATGATTTGTCCACGACTTCCTTCATAGTTTCGCATAATCCGCTTTTCAGTACTAAAATTTTCAATTGAGCGTTTCCAACACTCCATTCTTTATCATCAACTTTTGGCCATTAAAACCATCTACAACATGCTGCTTCGTCAGCATTTTCAAAGTTAACGGATCTGGGTCATCGTTTATCAAACCGAGGTGGTTTTAGGATATTTGTGTTTTTAGATGATTAAACGTTGATGGTAATATGGTGGAATATGAAAGGTTTCCTGGTAACAATGACGAAAGGTAAACATATACATCAAGGTTATAATAAGGCTTATTCGGTTGAAAGTCGAAGTTGATTTGTTGGAGCTGTGACAAAAATTGGCTATTTTGGAGAGAGATTACCAAATTATTTTGGGTAATAATAACACTAAAGAAATTAGCACAGCTACGTGTTAAACGTTTACTCAATTTTCGAGGGTTTTTCAGGTGCATGATTATATGCATCAATCTTTTCTTCCATAGATGACGTGTGGCTGGTTCATCCTTTCGATCGAGGTGTTTTTCAAAAATCATGAAAGATTTGAACGCGGATTGTAATTGTCGAGGTACAAATGAGGTTTAATATGAAATCAAGTGGCAAACTTGAAGAATTGTTTAGTTTCATATGTTATAATCAATATTTTAATTCATTTTGATTGTCCAAAGTTAGCAGTCCAATTGTCCAATGGTCCAATAGTCCAATGATTCATATACAGTTATATATATAATATTCGAATTAATCTATACGTATCGTGACCCGTGCACCGGTCTCAGTATTGATCACAACTCAAGCCATATATATATTTTGGAATCAACTCCAACCCTGTATAGCCAACTCCAACATTCACATATAGAGTGTCTATGGTTGTTCCGAAATATATATATAGATGGGTCGATATGATAAGTCGAAACCTTGTATACGTGTCCCGTTATTCAAAGTTCGTAAAATAAATAAATATATATCATGACCCGTGTACAACGTATTGTCTCAGAATTAATCCGACGTATTGTGTACATGTGTCCCGATTTAAAATGCGTAAAAGTAAATGACAATAAATTAAATTGCGATGAATAAAATGTAATACGGAATTAACAGTTAGCTGGGAACAGTTAGCTAGGAATAGTTAGCGTGGAATCTTAACAATATTTCAATTAGTTAATCCGTTTGTTTCTAACAAATTTTATTTTGTCCAATGTTTTCTTCATTATGCCACTTGTTGGATTCTGATAGATCAAAATCCAAATATGAAATTTGAATGGAAATGGTTATTCTGTGGTGAACGGATACGTATATCGGTGGTTGTAAGTAGGATAGTAAATGACCGTTGAATCAGATTCGAAGAATGTACAGTGTAACTTATTAATGTGAAATTTAATTATTCCTCAGGTACTACCTACCCGTTAAAATATTTTCATCATTAACAGTTTGTACGAAAGAATTTTTAATTACAATCTTTATGAAAATATCCTTACATATATATTTTCTTCAGATGTAATCATGGATTTAATGAGTCAATAAGATATTAAACTCATTTGATTTATCATTATTACTAGATTACATGATCTCTAAAACATTAGAGATTACATAATCGTCATGTCGAACGAAGATAAATGAGGTAGAACGATACGTAAAAAGAAGGTAATCGATGTAGAACAGTATGTAGAACGAAAATCATACTCGAAGTTCAGATGGTGATAATGAGGCACGTGGTGCGGATGTGATTGTTGGTGGTGGTAATGATACGGTTGATGTTGATGATGATGATGCCGTTGATGTCAGTGATGCTGCTGATACCGAAACTTGCGATGTTGATGTTGCTGGCGGTACTGGTTATGCTGCCGGTGCTACTGCTGGTGTTTGTAATCTTCGCACCATGTTCTCCAAAGCCGTTACGCGAGCGCGAAGTTCGTTAACTTCTGTTAGTACACCAGGATGATTGGCGGTTGGAGTGAGCGAATGAACAAGATCCGAAATATGGGATAGTATATAATCGTGACGAGATACTCTAGAAATGAGAGAGAAAATGGTTTCTCGAACAGGTTCGCCGGTAAGTGCTTCAGGTTCATCGCCAAGAGGGCAATTTGGTGGATGGAATGGATCACCTTCTTCTTGTCTCCAGTGATTTAGTATATTACGAACCCATCCCCAATTCATCCAAAATAGATGATGGGAAATTGGTTGATCCATTCCGGTGACGCTGCCTTCGGAGCTCGAATGAAAATCCATATCGGCATAGCTATCGAAATCCGAGGAATTCGAACTAGATGCGGAATCCATCTTGTATAATCGGGGAAAATGAATTTTTGATTTGGAATAGATTATAGAAGTTAGATTTGATACCCTTCAATACATAATTTACATATGTATATATAATACCAAAATCCCGTAAATTACGGAGAATCTTTGTAATGCAACAGGCAATGTCTGCAGTAACAGATACACTAGGATATGAATTTTGTCTATACACTATCGATGCACTAAATGCAGTAAGACGTGTCTAGACTTAAGAATAATAAGCAGGCAATTCCCTAAGGATGATAAGTAGATGATTTCCGACTAGATAAGATAAGCAAAACTTTTGACATGTTGACGCGGTCAAAGTCCAGACTCATTAATGTATCTTAACAACTACTAGTCAGACACACTAATGCAAGACCTGGTACGCTAAGACCACCGCTCTGATACCAACTTTAACAACCCGTCCTAATCCTCCTGGACGAAATCATCAATTTGGTCTCATTGCGATGATCGACTCCAAGTAATGTCCTTAACATGAGCAAATGCACAGCGGAAGACTTAATTCGTACCTAAGAATAACATGCTTTAAAACGTCAACATAAAGTTGGTGAGATATATAGGTTTGATGCTAGCAGCGTTATAACTATGGACCACAAGATTTCATATATTTAAACATAATACACTCGCAAGTGTGTGTAAAAGTACTCTATAAGTTGTAGGCACCCGGTAACAAGCCTTAACGTTCATGTTTTACCCTCTAAAGTACACCAGATCAGGTGTGTTTAATATAACTTCGAAGTACTAAAGCATCCCATAGTCAGGATGGGGTTTGTCAGGCCCAATAGATCTATCTTTAGGATTCGCGCCTACCGTACATAGACAAGTAGTTTAATGTTACCAAGCTAAGGGTATATTTCTGGTTTATACCCACATAGAATTAGTTTTAGTACTTGTGCATATTTCGTAAAACATTTATAAAACAACGCATGTATTCTCAGCCCAAAATATTTAAAGTTAAAAAGGGGACTATATACTCACCTAATGTATTTTGTAGTAAAAATACATATAACGTCATTGAACAAATATAAGGTTGGCCTCAGATTCACGATCCTATATCAATTGTATATTTATTAATACACATAATTGTAAGCGAATAGATTTATATATATATAATAAGTTATTAGTTAATATGTATATATGTCTCATATATTCTTTTTGTATATGAAAATATTGATTTTGTTATGTTATATGTATTAAATATATTTTTATATATATTAGTTGTTTAAAAAAAATAGTTACTATAATTACACTAAATGTGATAATCATTATAATACTGATAATATTAATAATAATAATTATATTAATAATAATAATGATTTCAATAATTATAAATATGATAATAATGCTAATATTAGTGATAAATATAGTAAATTGTATTATGATAGTAATAATAAAACTAATAATACTTATAACTATGTTAGTGATACTAATTATAATGCTAATTATAATTTTAGTAATATTAACAATAACTAATAATAAAGATAATAATAATAACAATAATAATAATTAATAATAAAAATAACAAATAGGAACTACCTCACATAAATGAACTTTTAAAAAAAAATGCCACCAGAGGGTCTCGAACCCGAGACCTCTTGATAACACACAAACACCATCTGCCATTCGCCTGTCTTTATATTTCTGTTATATTTCGTGTTTTAATTTCTTTTAACCCGTCATTTACATCAACAATCTGGCCCAACAGCATGTTTATTGGATTTCAAGGGTTACAGCCCAACTAAATCAGCAGCCCAGTAATCGGTTTAAATTGAATGGCTGGAAGTTTGTTTTCCTGTCGGTGGAAAAAGAAAAGAAACAACAAAAAGTATTCGCTTTCTTTACAGCTCGATATCATTATAATATAATTCGCTATCATTATCATCAATGATATCATATCCCGTAATCATCATCATTCGTTCATCATGTTTAACACTTATCATCGATCGTATCATCATTATCATTGATTCAACATCGTCACTAAATTAGAAACAGAAGCAGGTACACAGCTTTTGAAACACGAAGCAGGAGTTGCATCTGTTGCAGCAACCATTCGATGAAAATAAAAGAAACTGTAATCGTAGCAGGTGCAGCTGGATCATACGTGTGATGGTGGTTATATAGTTATCTTTGGGTGTCGAATAGAAAATTAGAAGTGGGTTAGTAGTTTCAACGAAGAGAGAGATAAGAGAGAGGAAATGATGGTGGTCAGTGGTTTATTAACTAGTTCACGGTGGTGGTTCAAGGTGGCGGATGGAAGTGGTGTTCAAGGTGGTTTGTGGCGATTGTTCATGTGGTATTTCACTGTAATAGAACAAGGGAAAGTTGGGTTAGTGATCGATCAAGAAAAAAAAAAACTGGTTGAGGTGATTTTGGGTGATCTTGATGATGGGTTGATGATAAGGACTTGGTTTTTTTTGATGAAGATAGTCGATGTGATTAACATGGTGCGAGGTAGATGGTTGTTGTAACGATCCACCATGGTTACGGTAACAGAAGAAAAGAAATAGAAATCGTTATCAGTGGAAATAGAAGCCGAAGGGTGAAGATGATTAATGGTGTTGAAATACTTAAGGAAGGTGTGAGTATAGTTTGGTTTGGTTTATATCAGAGAAAAAGTCGACCATCAGAATCTTTCCAAACAGAAAAATACAAAAATTAATAAAAAGAGGACAACGACCTGTAATGTATTTATCTGTATTTGCACTGTATATATGTATTTATACTTCTGTATATATGTATACGTATTTATATCTTTATATGTATCTGTAACCAGTATTTTATATAAAATCTGCATATAATTGTAGTTTATATCTATATATCCGTTTATCTGGATATATATATATCTAATTATAGCTATATTTAATATGTTAGGTAAACATAATATTATTAATATTATTCATTACCATCAATTTTAATAATTTAACTAATAATAAAGATAATATTAATATTAATTTCACATTAATACTAGTAATAATAATGATAATAATAATACTGATATTAGTATTAATAATAATAATGAATACAATATAATAATTATAATTAAACTTGTAATTATATCAATTATTAAATGAATACTTCTTTTTAATAATAGTATATTTTATAACTGTTACAATATAATAATTATCAATAGAAATCTTTATGATAATATCAAATATCTATTTATATATTTATTTTAATATTAACTTAATTATTTTGTTTGCTATATTACATTTTATATTCTAATTGATTACAGTATATTTTGTTAATTTAAGATATTATATATATATATACTTATATTTATTTTTATATATCTACATATGTATTTATATATCTATATACACGTAAATGTTCGTGAATCGTCGGAACAGTCGAAAGGGTAATTGATTATCCGAATATAGATTTCAAACTTTCTAGACTCAACATTACAGATTTTGCTTATCGTGTCGGGAACATATAAAAATTAAGGTTTAAATTTGATCGGAAATTTCCGGGTCATTACACTAGCTAACTGTTCCTAGCTAACTGTTAATTTCGTATTACATTTCATTTATCGCAATTTATTTATGGCAATTTTCATTCTCGCAATTTTATTTATCGTCATTTAATTTCTGTATTTATTTTACGCACTTTAAATATCGGGACACGCATACAAGGTTTTGACAAATCATATCGACGCATTTATATATATTATTTGGAATGACCATAGGCACTCTATACGCTGTAATGTTCGAGTTCGCTTTACAGGGTTGAGGTTGATTCTTAAATAATATATATACTTTGAGTTGTGATCGAGTCTGAGACATGTACACGGGTCACGATACGTATTAATTAATTCGAATATTATATATTAAACTATATATGAATTATTAGACTGTTAACTGTGGACTATCGACTGTGGACTAATAACATTGGACAATTAAAATATTGATTATAACATATGAAACTAAACATATCTTCAAGTTTTCCACTTGATTTCATCTTAAACCTCATTTGTATCTTGACGATCACAATCCGCGTTCAAACCTTTCATGATTCTTGAAAACACCTCAATCGAGAGGATGAACCAACGGCACTTCATCTACGGAAGGAAATATTTATGCATATAGTTATTCACCTGAAAACACTCAGAACCCGAGTAAATGTTCAACACGTAACTGTGCTAACTCCTTTGGCATTGTTATTACCGAAAATAACTTTACAATCCCTCACCAAATTAGCCAATTTTGTCACAGCTTCAGTAAATCAACTTCGACTTTCATTCGAATAAGTCTTATTATAACATTGATATATAAGTTTGCCTTTCGTCATCGTTATAAGGGAATCATTTATATCCCACCACATTAGCAGTAAACTTACCAACAGCTTCATTAATCTTTGACTTTTCGGAAAATCATTATATTCATTGAAACCCTATCATATATTCATCCGCATCTTGTAACGAGAATTGCCATACCAATTATCGGAAATTAGCAATCAGTATTTTGAAGTCTCGCAGCATGTTTACATCGACAGTTATATGTATACATATAACATTTATCTCTTAGAATTACGATCTTCAATTCTGAAATCTTGAAAAGCACCCAGCCTACGAATCACTACATTGAACTTTGAAAAAGCTGAATGAAGCAGCAGAAACTGTAGACAACCTAAACGGCCTTAATCGTCGGAAGTTTGATTATAAAGAATGGTATATTGGAAAAGCTCAGAAAAATTGAAACTGGAAAACGGATTGAGCTAACCATAAAGGAGACCAAGGACAAATACAAGGACCAAATCCTATATTCAAAGAATCCAGGTAATTCTGGATCCGATGAAATCTTTAGAGAATATCCTGCTCCGAAGTCATGTTAAAATCTTGCGGAAAATTTTTCCTTATCAACTTTCGAACTTGGAAATTCCCAAAATATCATCATAAATATCTTCGATATTTCTGAGGATATTTTTATAAATATTCTCGTCCGAAATTATATACCTCTTCGTGCTATCTATAATACATTATATTGGAAATTTCTGTAAAATCTAAGTATAAACTATGAATGAATTCCGAAGTAGTGTTGGGAACTGAAGCACGAGTTAGTATAATATAATGACACTTGATCAACGTGATTATATTACAGTAAGTTATGCTGAGTTTCTAATGGAACGTGATGATTCAAAGATCATAACGTCATCATGTGCCATGTTACACGACTCTTACATTCTATCTAATCTCTAAACATATCAAGAACATATTATCTTAATAGTTCTACCTTTTCACTTGAATTTAGGAAATCAACCGTGACTCTGTCACCGGTTATGACAAATCTACATTTACTCATTTCACTCTTTTGTGATAGTTTCACCCGTACTCTTCGAATAGTCGAATTATCTTATTCATATTACTCAACAGTAATAAAACTCTATTTATCAGCTCATATTCGTCAGAAAAAGATTCTTACTGTTAGCCATGATGACCACACTCAAATTTCGGGACAAAATTTCTTTAACGGGTAGGTACTGTGACGACCCGAAAATTTTCGATCAAATTTAAACTTAATCTTTATATGGTTTCGACACGATAAGCAAAGTCTGTAATATTGAGTCTCGAAAATTTTGGAACTATTTCATGATACCATTTGACCTTTGACTATTTCATAACGATTCACGAACCATTGTGTGTAAATAAATATGTAAATAAATAAATATAGATATATATATAAATATAAACGTAAGTGTATATATAATATGTTGAGTTAATAAAATACACTTTAAATTAATTGAATTATAATATAAAATAATATACATAATAATTTAGTATTATCAAAATAAATAAATATATATATGATTCTTATTAATAATTAGGATTAAATGGTAATATATATATATATATATATATATATATATATATATATATATATATATATATATATATATATATATATATATATATTGTCATGACCCGGATTTTTCCATGATTATATATTGAACAATATTAATATTTACATGATTAAATGTTTCTAATATATTAAGTAATCAAACTTTTTAAGACTTGATTAATTGAAACGAATTTTATGTAAACGTGTGACCACCCAACTTGTCCGATGATTCACGAACGTTATAACTTGTAAATAACATGATAATATATATATATGAACTTATATATATATTTAACATGATGAAATGATAATTAAGTATCTCATTAAGTATATTAACAATGAACTATATACATAAAATGAGACTACTATCTTAAGGATTTCGAAACGATACATATACGTAACGATTATCGTTGTAATAACGTCTTAATATTTATATATCGTATTAAGATATATTAACACACTATGTTATAATGATAATATAACAATTTAACATCTCATTAGATATAGTAACAATGGGATTAATTACATTTAACAAGGTCGTTAACTTAAAGGTTTCGAAACAACACTTAGATGTAACGACTAACGATGATTTAACGACTCAGTTAAAATGTGTATATATATATATATATATATATATATATATATATATATATATAGTGTATTAAGATGTATTAATACACATTTGAAGGACTTCAATACATATATCAAAACACTCTTACTTAACAAAAATAATCATAATTGTATTCCCATTTGTTTTCATCAAGAATTCTACTCGTATTAGCTCGATATTTGCACTCGTATTATACCCAGCTTCTAGATGTATTTACTATTGGTATATACCAATAAAAATCTGCTCCTTAGCAGCCTTAAATGATTAAGGAACATGTGGAACCAACCATTTGTCAAGTAGCATGAATTATTTAGCAAGAAAACAAAATTAGGAATCTTTTCTTTCTTTATAAACTAAAAACGTTTTTATGCATACACACCATTTCTTCATTTCCATTTTCTCATACTTACACTCCCAATTCTCTCTCAAAATACTCATAACTTCATACTTGATCATCTCCAAGTATTTTCCCCATCATTTAGCTTCAATTACAAGCTTTAATCATCATAAAAACAACCTAGAATCAAGATGTTGCAAGATTACTTCCAATCTTTTTAATCCAATCCAACAACTCATCAAAGATCAAGAACTTCCATCTAATCTCAGTAACTTTTCATTCTTAATCAAGTTAATAATCATATCTAAGCTTTGGTTTAATTCCTATAAACATAACTACCTTAAATCAAGTAGTAATATTACTTAAACTTGTTTTCGTGTCATGATTCTGCTTCACGAACTTCCAAGCCATCAAAGATCCTTTGAAGCTCAAGTTATTTTCTCATCATTTCTAGTAGGTTTACCTACTATACTTGAGGTAGTAATGATGTCCATAACATCATTCGATTCATATATATATAACTATCTTATTCGAAGATTTAAACTTGTTATCACTAGAACATAGTTTAGTTAATTCTAAACTTGTTCGCAAACAAAGTTAATCCTTCTAACATAACTTTTAAAAACTACTAAACACATTTTCTATATCTATATGATATGCTAACTTAATGATTTAAAACCTGTAAACACGAAGAACACCGTAAAACCGGACATACGCCGTCGTAGTAAAACCGGGGGCTGTTTTGGGTTGGATAATTAAAAACTATGATAAACTTTGATTTAAAAGTTTCCTATTATGAGAAAATGATATTTCTTATGAACATGAAACTATATCCAAAAATCTTGGTTAAACTCAAAGTGGAAGTATGTTTTTCAAAATGGTCATCAAGATGTCGTTTTTCGACGGAAATGACTACCTCTTTCAAATATGACTTGTAACCTGTAACTCCAACTATAAACCACTACTTTTTCAGTTTAGTTCTAAATACTAAAGTTCATTATGAAACCATATCAATTTGATTCACTTTAAACGGAGTTGTAATGAATATTTGACGAGCAAAACAAAATCTGCAAAAACTAACGTTGTATGGACGAAATTTATATTGTAAAAACTATATTAACCATATCCTTGCTAACTTTTCCTATATATATATTTGGACATGTTATCATTAGTATAACAAAATATTATAATCTTAGTTAATTCCGAGATTGTATATATATATAATAATTTTGGTACATTCCATGACAATAAGTATACAATACGTTTTGATAAATCCTAAGACAATAAGTATACAATACGTTTTGATAAATTCTAAGACAATACGTATACAATACGTCTCTTGGATGCAATACGTATACAATAAGTCATGAGGTAATTCTAAGATTATATATATACCGATTATTGGATGTTGGACATTTCGGACTATTTTGGACTACTAACAAAGGACTACTAACATAAAAATGTTAAAAATTAATATAAAAGTATTCTATGAACTTGTTTTATTTTATTCACATGTCGTATTATTATCTGAATCATTATTATTGTTATAGGTTAGTGAATACAAGGACGACGACCATATTTTTAATAAGCTGAAAAATTATTATTAATATACTTTTACTACCGTGAGTATATAGTCCCATTTTTAAACTCTAAAAATATTTTGGGATGAGAATACATGCATTTTATGTTTTACGCCATGGACGCAAGTACTTAAAATATATTCTACGTTGAGTTGTACCACATTGTATATCTTCCCTAATAGCTTGGTAACTAATATTTACATGTTGTAAGAACATGTAAGCGCGAATCCTATTGATAGATCTATCGGGTTTGACAACCCCAACCGGGCTAGTCGCTCTAGTATCGTAAACGGTTGCATAGTACTTCATTTTTACTACACTTGGTACAGTGTAGGGAGATTTCATAATAAAGGGAATATGCTACATTTATGGTTAAGTATGGTTACCGAAGCGCTCAACAACTTATAGAATATCTTTATTGAAATATTTATAACTATGAAATCTTGTGGTCTATAATTATATCGATGCTAGCTTTAAACCTATATATCTCACCAACCTTTGTGTTGACTGTTTAAGCATGTTTATTCTCAGGTCCTTAAGAAAGTCTTCCGCTGTTGCATTATCTGAGCAAGTTGTGCATGGAGTCTCATGCTTTTGTTTAAATGAAGTGTTGCATTCAATAAAACCTTTTTCATGTATTATATTCGACAGTTATGTCACATGTGTAGTATTTGGAAACCGATGTATTATGGGGATTATTTCTTAAATAATCGCCCACTTGTTTAAAACATGCATTATGTATGATAAGGGTGTGTCTTTTTATGAAACGAATGCAATATTTTCTAAAATGTATCATATAGAGGTCAAATACCTCGCTATGGGACCAATGAATAACGTACCACGTTTATAGTAATATGGACGAGTCGTTTCAGTTGGCATCAGAGTAGAGGTCTTAGCGAACCAGAAATTGCATTAGTGTGTCTGACCGGTATTTGTTAGGATGCATTAGTGAGTCTGGACTTTGACCGAACTTGTTTTTGAAAACCATTACTTATCATTTTTGGTCAGAAATTAAATATTATAACATGTAAATATTATGTGGTATATTACTAATGTGGTAGTTAATGTGTGATAGATGTCTACTTCTAGCACCAATCTCATTATCACATTCAGCGACTCTGAAGTTGAATCTCCAGCAAAAGTACCAATCATCGACTTATCTGATAACGACGATGACCCGAAGGAAGGTGTATCAATCATCTATATAACTGATGACGATGATGACCTGGAGTCGGATGCATTTTTGGAAGACTCACAATTCCCAGAGGAACCAGAAGAGGAACCTATAATCGACAACCCAGAAATTCCAAAAGCAGAAACCAATAAAACAATTATTGTACCAAGTGCTCCCGATACTACCACACATAGTCAATCATGTCTTACCAATACTATAGAAATGTCATCTACTGAACCCCAACTAAAACCTAGACTTACCGCTGAAATACGCACTCTGACAGTAGGGAAGCGAAAATTCTATGATTTCCCAGATTTCTTTGAATTTCCAAGGAAGTCTCGTCGTTTATAATCTGTTTTTGCAGCTATTCTATTTCACGCCTTATATAATAATATATCATGTGCTATATTTCATCTTACATATGTTTTATGTAAATAGTGGTATTGAATTATTGTAAAATATTGTACCAAAAGAATAAGCGTGAAGTATTAATGCATTAAGATTTTCATGATAGAATATTATCATGATTGTAGTAGTTAATTTGTGTACTAGCTATTAAGTATGAACTTTAACGGGTAGGTACTACCCGAGCTACAATTATAAAATGCTAATAAGAAGAAAATGCTTTTATAATAATTGGTTCATATTATTAATATGCCACGATGTACCATTAATTACTTGCTACATCTATAATATTCTATGTGATTAATTATCTTATATGTTTATTGAAGAAACATGGCTCGATTAAATCGAATGACGGAACAAGAAATTGAGGAGCTTATCAACCAACGCGTAAACGACCGAATGCTTTGGGTCGAAGCGGCAAGAGCAGCAGCAAACAACACAAACCCTTGTGTTGGATGCTTATATAAAGCATTTCAAGATTGCAAACCTTCATCATTCAGTGGAACAGAAGGACCAGTCGGTTTAACCCGATGGTTCGAAAAACTGGAGTCCGTATTTAAAATCAGTGGTTGTGCGGAAGGGGATCGGATAAAGTATGCTTCATGCACATTACAGGATGGTGCACTTACATGGTGGAAAAACTATGTAAAAGCTGTAGGGGGCGATGAAGCATATGATACTCCTTGGGAGGAATTGAAAAATATGCTAATTAACGAATACTGCCCAAGGAACGAGGTTAGGAAGATGGAAGCAGAGTTACGAAATCTGAAAGTTGTCGGAATGGAACTTACCAACTATAACAGGCGATTCATGGAATTAGCCTTGTTATGTCCTGAATTGGTACCAACGGAAGAGCGAAAGATTGAATTGTACAAAGATGGTCTGCCAAAGAACATCAAGGCCAATGTTACAACATCCAAACCCAAGACAATTCATGAAGCTATCACCATGGCAAACAAGCTAATGGATCAGATCATCCTGGATAAGAACGCATCAAATACCAATGCCAAGGTATCGGATAACAAAAGAAAGTGGGATGGAAACCGTGATCGAGGTCACTAGCAACAATCTCTCAAGAAACAGGAAACCACACAAGGTGTGGGTAGTGGTTCAAGCTCGGGTTACAAAGGGTGTAATCCCTTATGTAACAGATGCCACAAACATCACACTGGTTTTTGCAATGTGGTGTGCAAAAAATGTAATCGAAGGGGTCATCTTGCTGAAGATTGTTGGGTTCCTGTTACAAATTCAAATGGCACCAAGACTCCTGCCACCAATGCAAATAGAACTACCCTGGCTACTGTTACTTGTTACGGGTGTGGGAAACATGGTCATATTAAGAGCCAATGCCCGAATCCAGAGAAGAATAACGGACCTGTTATTAATGCTAGAGAGACATGTGAAGACCCGGAGCTTGTTACGAGTACGTTTACCATTAATGACTTATCAGCATCTATTATATTTGATACTGGTGCCGATAGAAGTTACATGTGTAGAGACTTTTACGCTAAATTGAATTGTTCATCATTACCTTTAGATGCTAAGTACATGATTGAGTTAGCTAATGGTAAACTAATTAAAGACGATAAAATTTGTCGTGATTGTAAAATAAAGTTAGCCGGAGAAACATTTAAAATTGATTTAATACCAGTAGAATTAGGAAGTTTTGATGTAATAGTCGGCATGGACTGGATGTCCAAAATAGGAGCTGGCAATTCGCATTCCTCGTAAGGATAAAATGGCAGTAATGATATATGGAGAGAAGGGTAATGATATCGCGTATTTTATACACATTTTCATTAGTGATATCGGTTACATTTTGGTCCATTCGGATACGATTTGGCGTTTATATTGATAATATTGCGAAGGTTCGAGTTTGAAAAGCTAATTGTTGGAAAGTGGTGATTTATGAAGTTTTTGAGGCACTTTGTTAATTATTTGTTTCTAAAGGTGCACCGAGGAGGAAAACGTTTAGTATTTATTGGGAAGTTTGGTTTTAAGTTAGTTTTAAAGCTGAAAAAGAGGAAAATAAACGAAGGAGTCAACTCCAGTACATCTCCGCGGCGCGATAATGGGCCTCGCGGCGCGGCTATTCACTTGTTTCCAGATCAGAACTTGAGATAAGAAGGGCATTATTTTATGAGCAATGTCGCGGCGCGACAATTAGGGTCGCGGCGCGGAGACTCTGTCGGTTCAGTTTATATGGCAAGTATAAAAGGCCCGAATTTTACCCTAATCAATCATTATCGTATCCAGACGAATTCCAGCCACTTTTTGACGAACTTAGGTGATTTTTGGGGATCTTCAAGGTCATTCTAAGGTACCAATCATTCCGGGAACAAGTCTCGATTCGTTTATCTTTCAGGATTCAATCTTTGATTAGTTTTATCTCTTTGTTATCAACAATGAATTTCTCTATTTCTTTGATTGTTATTTTGGTTTTAGCCATGATTGTAGGCTAAACTCTTAATGTTTGTCTAGATTGAATATTTGCAAGTGTTTGGATGTTACTTTGATGTTTTATTAATTGATGCATAATAATTATGAGTTTTGATTAAGAACCATTCTTGTGGGTGTTGATTATTGTTACTAGGTTGATTAGTGAATCTTGTTTGAACAAAGGGAACCCTGTTTCAATTTAGTGATCTAATTCCCAATTGATTTGTCTTAACCGATTGGGTGCTTACTAGACCAAGGGGGTAAACCGGGTAACGTAATTGAACAAAATAGGGGTGAATTGTGTGGAACGAACGCGTAACTAATTGAATCTTAATCTTATAATTAGCTAGTTACTAAGTCACAAACGAAAGATGGTATTTGGTGAAAGGGAACCCTAAGCCAATTAATCCTAGTTTGACGTGTTTGCTAAAAGAGAACTCTGGGTAAACCGACTATGTAATTGCGTGCATTGATTAATAGAACTAGTGCTTAATAACAAATCATCCAACACTGCGAATAGGATATCTAGGCGAACATTATTTTATCCATTGAATTCCAATATCTTTATTTTCCCGTTGAGTCTGTATTTCTTTTATCTAAACTTAAAAATCCAAAAATATTGTCTTTTACTTTTAAAGCTATCTTGATTTGGCTAATCGTTAAATAGCCGCAAAACAAACTATCTCGTAATTTCAATTTTCATAGTTTAACTTAGTTTACTTTTATTAGTTTCAAACTTAATTCTCACGTTAATACTGTCCTTGGAACGATACTTGGAATTACCATTTTTATACTATTACACGATCGGGTACACTGCCCGTAAGTGTGTAGTAATCTTTAACCAGGCATATTTCCAGAGATAATTTATATACTAGATTTCACTCATCAAGTTTTTGGCGCCGCTGCCGGGGACAGTTGTGTTGAAAATTAAGTTTGAAAATTAAGTTTGTTTTTAGTTAATTTTAACTGTTTATTTTATTTTAATTCTAATTGAGTCGGTGCGTTTAATCGGTTTGTTAGCTGTGTTCTTGCAGTTACAGGTAGTGCATGCCACACACGCGTTCTTCAAGTTCTCCGATTTTAACACCATTTGACGAGCCTGAAAGAGAGTTGTTCAAAGCCTTAAGTCAAGAGCAAAAGTCTAAAGTGGATTCTTCACCGTCTTCGAGTGAAGTTGTAGTCAATTTGTTCAGTAACAACGATATTGTGGTGCCCGAGACTCCACCAGAAGTTAACTCAGAAGAAGATTCTTACGTTTCGTCTGACACTTCAGATACTGAAGAAATGGCCGAAGAACCACCTCGTCCTCAGACTATGGCAGAAAAGTTGAAGGCCACCCAAGGAGGCCAAGGCAATTCGATTACTCAGCCGAATATTACTCAGCCTTTTCAAATTACAGGGCCGATCCTGAATTTGATTTCTTCTGATTGCCGATTCTATGGCAAAGATACCGAGGATGCTAACGAGCATCTTCGTAATTTTAATGATGTTTGTAACTTGTTTAAGCTACATGAGGTTGCCGACACTTCAATTAAGACAAGACTTTTCCCTTGGACTCTTAAGGGAGAAGCTAAGAGATGGTTAGATAAGCAACCAGAGGGTACTATTACATCTTGGGAGACTTTGGAAGATAAGTTTTTGTCAAAGTTTTTCCCTGCATCTCGAGCTGCTCGACTACAAGCAGATATTTCTCAATTTAGACAAAAGAGCAGTGAGACATTGTTTGATGCTTGGGACCGTTTTGCTACTTTGTTACGCTCGTGTCCGCAACACGGGTTGAATGATTTACAGAAGGTTCAGATTTTCTACAAAGGTTGTGATATTCCTACGCGTCAGAGTATTGATCAAGCTGCAGGTGGTACGTTAATGGATAAGACTGAAGAAGAGGCGTTAGCGATCATTGAAAAGCAAGCTGCTTATTCTCATGAGTGGCATCAGGATCATGAATCTTACTCTTCAGCTTCAGTTAAGAGAACAGAGACTACAGGTACAGGTGCTTATGATGATTTTGGGTCTTTCAGTGCTAAGTTGGATTCGTTTGGTAGGAATTTGGAGAAGATGAACAAGGATATTCATGGTATGAAGGTTGGTTGTGAATACTGTGGAGGTTTGCATCTGGGCAAAGATTGTGATGCGGGTTTGACTATGAATCAGAAAGAAGAGGTCAACTATATTAGTCAGCAGAATAACAATCAGTTTCAGGGACGTGCTCAGTTTAATAGGAATTTCAATAATCCTTATAATCCGCAAGGTAATCAGGGTTCGAGGTTCCAACCGGGTTCTAGTGGAGGTTTTCAGTAGCAAGCTCCCGGTTATTTTCAGAAACCACAAGTCGAAGAGAAAAAGTCCAACCTTGAGGCTATGATCGAGAAGTTAGTGATATCTCAGACTCAACTTGTCACTACCGTTACTCAGAATAATGAAAAGAATGACCAAATGTTTCGAAATCAACAAGCAGCTATTCATAATCTTGAACAGCAGATTGGTCAACTTGCTAATAAGAATAGTGAGAGGAAACCGGGAGAGTTACCGAGCAAGACGGATACTAACCCGAAAAACGGGCATGTTAATGCTATCACCACCCGAAGTGGTTTAACATATTATCCACCGAGGAAGCCCGACGAGTATGATTTGAGGGTACCGTTAGTTAATGATAGTGAGCCGGTTGTTGTAAGTGAACCGGAAAGGGAAAAGGAGCCGGAACATGTGGCTGAAAAAGTTGTTAAGGAACCGGTTACTGTTGCTGCTAAACCGGTAGTTAGAGAGTATCAACCACCGCTCCCATTCCCGAGGAAACAGCGTTTGGAGAAGCTAGAGGCCGAAAAGTCCAAGTTCATGGACTTGATTAAAAAAGTTAACATAAATATGCCTTTTATTGATGTTATTGCAGGTATGCCTAAGTATGCGAGGTTTCTCAAAGATTTGGTGACTAACAGGCAGAAGCTGAAGAACGTGTCTTCAGTCAGGTTGAATGCCGCATGCTCAGCGGTTGTTGCAAACAAGCTTCCCGAGAAGCTTGAAGATCCTGGAAGTTTTACCATTCCTTGTTTACTTGGTAATTTGGACTGTATGAGGGCTTTGGCGGATTTGGGGGCTAGCATTAATTTAATGCCTTATTCTATTTACTTAAAGCTAGACCCCGGGGAGTTAAAACCCACGCGTATGGCTGTGCAGCTAGCTGACCGCTCTATTAAATTCCCTCGTGGAATCATAGAGAATATGCTAGTGAAGACCGGGTCGTTAGTTTTTCCGGCGGATTTTGTGGTTTTGGATATGGAAGTGGATGAAAGGATTCCACTAATTTTGGGTCGGCCATTCTTAAATACTGCTAGGTGTATGATTGATGTGTATGGCCAAAAGTTGACCCTTAGGATAGACGATTTGAGCGCAACATTCTCAATCGACCATGCTTTGAAATACCCTGGCTACACTGATGATACATGTTATTTTCTTAACACTGTGAATGTCCAGTCTGAGTTTTTGCAGGAATTCCCAGAGTTACAGGGTTCAGGAGAATGCTCATTGGTTGAGATTAATGAGGATGTGCAGGTTGAGGAGGTGGATATTTTAACCACCTTGATGGAAAACGGCTATGAGCCGACTGAAGAGGAGTTCAAAGAACTCGAACGTGATTCAAATTACCGGAGCAAGTCTTCAATTGAAGAACCTCCCGAGCTTGAATTGAAGCCACTTCCAGATCATTTGGAATACGCTTACTTGCATGAGGAATCTAAGCTTCCGGTAATTATTTCTTCTTCTCTTTCAGCAGGTCAGAAAACTGAGCTTGTAACCATGCTAAAGGCCCATAAACCGGCCATTGCATGGAAGATTCACGACATTAAGGGTATTAGTCCCTCCTATTGCACCCACAAAATCCTAATGGAGGATAACTCCAAACCTGTGGTGCAACGTCAAAGGAGGTTGAACCCGCATATGCAAGATGTCGTGAAGAAAGAGATCATAAAGCTCCTTGATGCAGGTCTGATTTACCCGATTTCTGATAGTCCGTGGATTAGCCCGGTACACTGTGTACCTAAGAAAGGTGGTATGACTGTTACCACCAATGATAAAAATGAGTTAATTTCCACCCGGACTGTCACGGGGTGGCGTGTTTGTATCGACTACCGTAAGTTGAACGACGCCACACGTAAAGACCACTTCCCGCTACCTTTCATGGATCAAATGCTAGAGAGGTTGGCGGGAAACAGTTTCTATTGCTTTCTCGATGGTTTCTCGGGCTATTTTCAAATTCCTATCTCGCCCGAGGACCAAGAGAAGACTACTTTCACGTGCCCGTATGGCACGTTCTCTTATCGACGCATGCCCTTTGGCCTTTGCAATGCTCCGGCCACTTTTCAAAGGTGCATGATGGCCATATTCCATGACATGATAGAAGATTGCATGGAAGTGTTCATGGATGACTTCTCGGTCTTCGGTGACACTTTCGATTCATGCCTTCTTAATTTAGAACGGATGTTGGTCAGGTGCGAAAAATCTAATCTTGTGCTCAACTGGGAGAAGTGCCATTTCATGGTTCAAGGGGGCATCGTTCTCGGGCACAAGATTTCTAAAAACGGTATAGAGGTGGATCCCGCAAAGGTTACCGCTATTAAGAACCTTCCACCCCCTACCGATGTTAAGGGTGTTAGGAGTTTTCTCGGGCACGCCGGTTTTTACCGGCGATTCATTAAAGATTTTTCTAAGATTGCCAACCCGATGAATAAACTCCTTGAAAAGGACACCCCGTGGAACTTCTCCGACGAGTGCCAAAAGGCATTCGAGCTTTTGAAGGAGAAACTCATCAATGCACCAATCATAATTGCTCCGAATTGGTCCCTTCCATTCGAGCTTATGTGCGATGCATCTGATTTCGCTGTTGGCTCAGTTTTGGGTCAAAGGGTCGAGAAACATTTCCGACCCATCTACTATGCAAGCAAGACCTTGCAAGGAGCGCAATTAAATTATACTACCACTGAAAAAGAGCTCCTTGCGGTGGTTTTTTCGTTTGATAAGTTCCGGTCCTACTTAGTCTTATCTAAGACTATTGTCTTTACGGACCATTCTGCGCTAAAGTACCTTTTTGCTAAACCGGATGCAAAACCACGACTTCTTAGATGGATCTTGCTTTTGCAAGAATTTGATGTGGAGATCCGGGATAAAAAGGGTGCTGAAAACTTGGCGGCCGATCACCTTTCACGTCTTGAGAACCCCTCCCGTGAGGTTCTCGATGAGACGACCATTCATGATGATTTTCCCGGCGAATATCTCATGAAGGTGGATAAGGTTGATGAGCCGTGGTACGTGGACATTGCTAATTATCTCGTTGGGAGATTCTTGGAGAAAGGGTGGTCACATCAAAAGAGGAAGAAGTTCTTCAGTGACCTTAAGTACTATTTCTGGGAGGATCCCTATCTTTTTCGTTGTTGTCCCGATGGGGTTATCCGCCGGTGTGTTTCCGGTGATGAGTGTATGCGTATTTTGACCGAGTGCCATAGTGGGCCTACCGGTGGGCATTTTGGACCCCAAATTACGGGGCGTAAAGTCTATGATGCCGGCTTTTATTGGCCGACAATCTTCAAAGATGCCCACCTGGTTTGTAAGTCATGTGATTCGTGCCAAAGGGCCGGTAAAGTCACCAAACGGGATGAGATGCCTCAACAAAGCATCCAAGTTTGTGAAGTATTTGACGTTTGGGGAATTGACTTTATGGGGCTATTTCCGAAATCTCAGAATTATAGTTACATACTCGTTGCCATTGACTACGTGTCGAAATGGGCCGAAGCGCAAGCTTTACCCACAAATGATGCACGAGTTGTGATTTCGTTCCTTAAGCGTTTATTCTCTCGATTTGGAACTCCTAAAGCTTTAATTAGCGATAGGGGTACTCATTTTTGTAACGCCCAAATGGAGAAGGTATTGAAGCGATATGGAGTTCTCCATAAAGTTTCTACTTCATACCATCCCCAAACGAGCGGACAAGTTGAGAATACAAATCGAGCTCTTAAAAGTATTCTTGAGAAAACTGTGGGTTCGAATCCGAAGGAGTGGGCAAATAAGCTCGATGAAGCTTTGTGGGCATTTAGAACTGCCTTCAAAACGCCACTTGGTACCACTCCTTATCGGTTGGTTTATGGGAAAGCGTGCCATCTCCTGTTGGAGATTGAGCACAAGGCTATGTGGGCACTTAAAAAGTGTAATTTAGATTTGAAGGAAGCCGGACGCCTAAGGGCGGGGCAATTGAATGAGCTTGGTGAATTACGCCTTGATGCGTACGAGAATTCATTGATTTATAAAGAAAAGACCAAGCAATGGCATGATAGGAAGTTAAAGGGTCCAATGGAGTTTAACGAAGGCGATCGAGTGCTTTTGTTTAACTCTAGATTAAAGCTTTTACCGGGAAAACTCAAGTCCCGGTGGACGGGACCATTTGAGGTTGTTAAGGTGTACCCATACGGTACAATCGAGTTGAAAAATGCGAATGGTATTACCTTTAAGGTTAACGGACATCGTGTGAAGAAGTATTTTGATGGTCCGTTAGAGATTAATGATGAGGTTCACGTTGAACCCGATCCCAACGTCACTTGAAGTTGGGGACGAGTTGCGTGAACGACTCGTTAAATAAGGTTCACATTGTTGTATAGTTTGTATAATTTGGTGTGATCACGGGTTTGCTGCGTCTAAATTGCTAATTGATTGTTTTTGATAGATTCCTGGTTGGTTTTGTGGTTGTTTTGAGCTTTAAGGTTAAATAAAGGTTGCTGAATAAGTGAAAACACGAGGTGTCAGGTTTCAGAGTAACGTCGCGGCGCGACATCTTGGTCCGCGGCGCGAGATTTCGAGTGTTTTGGTAACAGAAAGGGGCTTAAAAATGGTTTTTACACACGTGTATTACCGCGTCGCGACAATTGGGGTCGCGGCGCGAGGTATAACTGGTTTTGAGTGTTACGTATTTTTATAGAAGTTGGAGTCAGGTTAAGCGTATGGCCGCGGCGCGGCATTTTATGTCGCGGCGCGACGTTTCAGGCGCCCAGATCCTGAACCACCGGATATTGTTGAAAGTTGAATGGGTCAACCCGATTTTATACATAACCCGACGCATATTACACCCTTTTTAGGGTTTTTGCCTCAGTTTTTCACCCACAACTCTCATACTTATCTTTCAAACAAACCTAAGGCTTTCAAACCCTAACTTCAATCAACCCAAATTACTACCTAATTTCTTCAATTGCTTGCTTAAACATGCCGGTTAAGGTCCGAATTAAACTAATCTCTTACTTTTTCTTCCATGTATCTTGATTAATCTTGTTAATTCTAGGGTTCATGTTTGAATTTTTAAGGGGTTATGTTTAATTGAATCTTCTATGCTTTAATATGAATTAATTGTTGATGAATATGATATTATTGTGTTTTCTTCATGATTTATTGTGTCGATTATGCATAATGTTGATTTTTGAGATTAGGGTAATGTTTATATCCGAATTT
This sequence comes from Rutidosis leptorrhynchoides, assembly GCF_046630445.1. Taxonomy (NCBI): domain Eukaryota; kingdom Viridiplantae; phylum Streptophyta; class Magnoliopsida; order Asterales; family Asteraceae; genus Rutidosis; species Rutidosis leptorrhynchoides. The sequence continues at coordinate 431,055,945 of NC_092337.1, forward strand.
TATGATTACTATTTGGGGATTTTGTTTGTAAGGGAGTTGATTGTTAATGATGGTATGTTTTAAGATAGTGTGGGGTAATTTGGGCGGGTTTTATGTATGAATTTGAAATTGGTTAAGCTTGATGAGATTTGTTCTTAATGCAATGTTTTCTTGAATGTTGGAATTGTTTAATCTTGTTGAAATTGGTTAATTGATATGATGAAGTTGTTAAATTGAGTTTCATGTGAGTTGTTTAATGAGACACTCTTGTACTTTAGAGTTTGGAGTTGGTTTGAATTGGTTAAATGGAACACAAACATATGTTTTGGATACTTGCTATTGTTTAAATGATTAATTGAAGTTGAAACGTGTATTGATGGTAGTTGATGCAAGGGTGTGAAACATGTTGATTCGCTTAACGCTAACTATTCAATGTTTTGTGTTTGGTTTGGTTCTTTGTTTGATTTGTGTAGAGAAGCAGAACTGACGCTCCATCAACCTCCACGGCTCAAGCCCGTAGGGAGGAAGAAAGAAGAAGGAACCCCGAGTTTTGGTTACAACAAGTGCAGGAAGAATTCTCTAATTACTATGAATTTATTTCGGCTAGAAATATCCAAGCTACTTGGTATTTTAGCTGGGATGAACTAGAGAGAGCGTCTGATGATGTTAAGGAGGATGTTGCTTCATTGTTGTCGATGTCTTATCATGGGTTCGATCTAGATTGCTGGGAACGTGCTATGTCTTTAAGGGAGGATCTTTATAGAGAGTTAATTGTTGAATTTTTCTCCTCTCTTAGCTACCGTACTAGAAGAAATGGGGACGATCAAGCGTTCTTAACTTTTCGCTTGGGAGGCGAGAGACGGGAAATGAGTCGACTCGATTTAGCTAAAGCATTGAATTTGTATGAGGGGTGGAACGAGAATTTGTTGAAACGGTATTTAAAAGAAACAGAGTTTATTGGAAACCGGGAAGGTTATATTGAGCGTGATTTTTGGGAAGAGATATCGGGGTTGGTGCCATTTGTATCTAATGAATCGAAAGGCTCTGATATTCAACGCAGGGATTTACGGTTGTTTCAGAAACTTTTGTCAAGTACTTTTTGTGCCAGACGGAATGGGAACGACAAAGTAAATTCCACCGAGTTATGGATTATGTATAGGTATACGCGTAGTGCACATGTGGATTTGTGCAATCTTATTGGTACATATTTGTCGAATCATTCAAGAGAAACTAGAGTGACACGGCCAATTCTTGGTGGTCATTATGTTACGCGAATAGCCAAGTTTTTCGATATTGATTTCAGCAGGTGCACCAAATTAACCGATCAGTTGCAAGTTATGAAACCTTTTAATTTAAGGTTTTATTTTAACGCGAATTTTGTTATGTGGAATGCTAATCGAGATGGTGTGGTAGCATTTGTTGAGCCACAAGCACCTGCAGTTGGAGGTGCTAATCAGGGTGCTAATGAGCCGGAGTCGGTTGCTCCAAATGTGCATGCAGGGGGTGAACAACAGTGGGGTATTTCCCAAGAGGTTTGGGATGGTTTGGTTTCGTCAGTTGGTAATTTACAGGTTGGTATGTCAAGAGGGTTCAGTGATTTCCGAGGGGATCAGCGGGAACATGATAACCGCATGTGGGTAAGCCAGCAAAGAGTAGAGTCGAGTAACTCTAGGCAGGAGGAAAGGTTAGATGAGATAGCCCATGATCAGCAGTGGATTGCATATGGCAATGATTGGCAGCGCCATAATGATCGCCTCTATTATTATGATCCGAATAATTACTATGGCACCACAGTGCAGACACCGGTATATTACCGCAGTGATGTTCGGCCACGAGTTCAGGCCCCTATTTACGATGAGCAGGAGAGGTTGGAAAACGCGCGACAGTGTTTTCAGCAGCAGTACCCATACGACAGCTGGCCGTATGGCGGATTTCAGTGAAGAGGTCCTGCGAGCCCGTGATCTTGTTGTATTTGTTTTAGACTATTTTCATTTCGATTGGGTTGTATTTGAATTATTTTATTATGTACTTTGAGACCTTATTAGGGGCAAGGCGTTTCGGTACCGGGTGGTACCACCTTGTTCCCATTTATGTATTTGGTGTGTTTTGCTTTTTCTTAGGTGTGTTGGAGAAACGGTTTTTCAAGTCTGGCATTAAGTTCAGCAAAACTACTTGAGTGATGATATTTGTGTGAGAATCGGGAATGGACGATGTTCTTATGCTGGCAGTCAGTTCAGCGCCATCTGTCACTGTCATTCCACGATTTGTGGTTAAGCTCGATAAGTTTTTATTTTTCTTACCCTTTTGATTTTAATCCATTTTTGATCTCAAGTAATGGGGACATTACTTGATCTCAAGTGTGGGGTGGGGGATGTAAAATCTCTCGGGTTGGTTATTAATAGAATCATCATTATTTTGGTTTTGATATCTAAAAGACTTGACGTTTCACGGGGTTTTGGTCGTAAAAAAAAAAAATTTGAAAAATTTAGGGAAAATAAAAAAAAAATGAAAAATTAGTTAGTGAAAAAGAAAAAAGAAATAGAAAAATAGTTAAAAATTCGACCAAAACCCTTGTTTAAGTATGGCTTGGTATTTATACTTCATGATGTTTAAAGAAGCCAGAGTTGTTCCACATGTTCATTACCATTGGACATGAAATCCTACTAGTTCAAAGAACTAAATAGTAGGTCACCTGTACCAAAACGGGTGTAAACCGTGAGAGAGCGGTGATTGCATAGCGTGATTGTGACCGAATCACGTGCCAGATCAAAAACTTTTGGTTACTTGGTATAGCAGACTTCCGAAACTATATCATTTTATAATTGCATAATCTAAATGATGTGATACTGTGGGAAGAGGAGCCTTGAGCTTCACCAGTGCTGTCCTTTTTAGGAGCAATAGCTACGTGCTTGTGTTTGCTTAGACAACACAACCCATAGCCAAAAGCTATGGAACCCGAAGGTTTTCGGGATTTTTCAAAACCGGTGTCAATTGAAACAGATTGACACTTCCGAGTGACTCAGATCCACTCAATTAAGGAAGTAAAGTCTTCCGACCGTCCTACTTGGTACGTATACCTCTTAAGCGTGCCATTTCATTACCCATCATTTCACGATGAGGTACTGTTAGAGGAGAAAGTCTTGAACTTTCAAAACATGTTCATTATTTTGAATGTGAAATCCTACATGAACATTCAGTTCATACGTAGGTCACTTGTACAAAAACGGGTGTCAACCGTATGAACGGTGATTGGATCGTGTGGTCGAAGCCGAGCCATACGCTAGATCGAAAACTCAACAGGGCGGTCTTCATTGTTTCTCCTAACAAGGACAATGTATGCGCTCGACCATCTTTTATGACCATACAGGATGTATCCATTCCATCCTAAAGGGAGTCAAGTCTCCCGAACGACACACTTGCTGATTTATTTCAGAAGTTGTAGTCCAGACCAGTTGTAGGGTGACGAAAAATCTTGAAAAGTCATTGCTAAAATCGACTAGAAATCTACCAGGCCTCAACATCAAACAGGGAAACTGGTAGTCAAAGCTTGTCTCAATGAGGGAGATTTGCTAGCCAAATGGGAAGTGCACCATGATACACAAAATGTCAGTGATTGATCAGATTCCCAGTGGATAACCTCCGGAAAGGTAAGATATCAGCTTTTAAGCCTGATGAACCTCAATCTTTATGGTTGACTTAATGGATTAGACGGTTACCTCATAACCATCGATGATATCCGGACGTAATGTGTATCCTCCTAAGCACATTATTTTCTACCGACATCTCGCGATGTTAGGTACTGTGGGAGGCTTGGCTTGACCAATTGCGGGGTAGCCCGTGCGTTCTCTTGGCACATGCGTTCGATTGCTTATTCCTTGGTGCTAGGTTCCCACTTGATTCCCGGTTCCATTGAGGATTTTTGTTATGATTCGAAATTCTCTACTTCATCATTATGGTACGTTATCGAGATTATTTTTGGTTACTATATTGATTCATATTGATTGCGGTTTGGGAAGTTACATCGGGGGAATGCAAGTGGGAACCATAGTTGTTACTTATGCCAAATCGTGCCCACGCTAGTTATTTGTCTGGTTTCTTGTTCATTGGTTCTACATTCATGTTAGAAGACTATTTTCGAGTTCTATTGCTTGAGGACAAGCAAAACTCTAGTGTGGGGTGGTTTGATATCGCGTATTTTATACACATTTTCATTAGCGATATCGGTTACATTTTGGTCCATTCGGATACGATTTGGCGTTTATATTGATAATATTGCGAAGGTTCGAGTTTGAAAAGCTAATTGTTGGAAAGTGGTGATTTATGAAGTTTTTGAGGCACTTTGTTAATTATTTGTTTCTAAAGGTGCACCGAGGAGGAAAACGTTTAGTATTTATTGGGAAGTTTGGTTTTAAGTTAGTTTTAAAGCTGAAAAAGAGGAAAATAAACGAAGGAGTCAACTCCAGTACATCTCCGCGGCGCGATAATGGGCCTCGCGGCGCGGCTATTCACTTGTTTCCAGATCAGAACTTGAGATAAGAAGGGCATTATTTTATGAGCAATGTCGCGGCGCGACAATTAGGGTCGCGGTGCGGAGACTCTGTCGGTTCAGTTTATTTGGCAAGTATAAAAGGCCCGAATTTTACCCTAATCAATCATTATCGTATCCTGACGAATTCCAGCCACTTTTTGACGAACTTAGGTGATTTTTGGGGATCTTCAAGGTCATTCTAAGGTACCAATCATTCCGGGAACAAGTCTCGATTCGTTTTTCTTTCAGGATTCAATCTTTGATTAGTTTTATCTCTTTGTTATCAACAATGAATTTCTCTATTTCTTTGATTGTTATTTTGGTTTTAGCCATGATTGTAGGCTAAACTCTTAATGTTTGTCTAGATTGAATATTTGCAAGTGTTTGGATGTTACTTTGATGTTTTATTAATTGATGCATAATAATTATGAGTTTTGATTAAGAACCATTCTTGTGGGTGTTGATTATTGTTACTAGGTTGATTAGTGAATCTTGTTTGAACAAAGGGAACCCTGTTTCAATTTAGTGATCTAATTCCCAATTGATTTGTCTTAACCGATTGGGTGCTTACTGGACCAAGGGGGTAAACCGGGTAACGTAATTGAACAAAATAGGGGTGAATTGTGTGGAGCGAACGCGTAACCAATTGAATCTTAATCTTATAATTAGCTAGTTACTAAGTCACAAACGAAAGATGGTATTTGGTGAAAGGGAACCCTAAGCCAATTAATCCTAGTTTGACGTGTTTGCTAAAAGAGAACTCTGGGTAAACCGACTCTGTAATTGCGTGCATTGATTAATAGAACTAGTGCTTAATAACAAATCATCCAACACTGCGAATAGGATATCTAGGCGAACATTATTTTATCCATTGAATTCCAATATCTTTATTTTCCCGTTGAGTCTGTATTTCTTTTATCTAAACTTAAAAATCCAAAAATATTGTCTTTTACTTTTAAAGCTATCTTGATTTGGCTAATCGTTAAATAGCCGCAAAACAAACTATCTCGTAATTTCAATTTTCATAGTTTAACTTAGTTTACTTTTATTAGTTTCAAACTTAATTCTCACGTTAATACTGTCCTTGGAACGATACTTGGAATTACCATTTTTATACTATTACACGATCGGGTACACTGCCCGTAAGTGTGTAGTAATCTTTAACCAGGCATATTTCCAGAGATAATTTATATACTAGATTTCACTCATCAGGTAACTCAAAGCTAAAACTCATTAGCTGCTTGAAAGTCCAAAAGTGCTTGAAGAAAGGGTGCTATGCTATCCTAGCACATGTTAATAAAGTCGAAACGAAGGAAAAAAGAGAAGAGCATTAATGACCTGCCTGTGGCAAGAGATTTTCCTGAAGTCTTTTCGGAAGAGTTGCTGGAATTACCTCCATTTAGATCTGTAGAATTTCAAATAGATCTAGTACCAGGAGCTGCACCAGTGGCTCGTGCTCCATACAGACTTGCACCGTCTGAGATGAAAGAGTTACAAAGCCAGTTACAAGAATTACTGGACCGCGGATTCATTCGATCTAGTACTTCACCGTGGGGAGCTCCAATTTTATTCGTCAAGAAGAAAGATGAATCCTTCCGAATGTGTATAGATTACCGCGAATTAAACAAGTTAACTATCATGAATCGGTACCCATTACCGAGAATTGATGACTTGTTTGACCAGCTGCAAGGATCACGTGTTTACTCCAAAATCGATCTAAGATCGGGATATCATCAGTTGCGTGTCAAAGAAGAAGATATTCCGAAAACCGCATTTCGGACACGTTATGGTCATTATGAATTTTTAGTCATGCCGTTCGGGCTGACAAACGCACCAGCTGTATTCATGGACCTCATCAATCGAGTATGCAGTCCGTATTTGGATAAGTTTGTTATCGTCTTTATTGATGATATTCTTATTTATTCCAAAAATGAACAAGAACATGAGCAACATTTAAGGTTGATGCTGGAACTGTTGAAGAAAGAACAGTTATATGCAAAGTTTTCTAAGTGCGCCTTTTGGTTAAAGGAAGTACAATTCCTTGGTCACATCGTGAGCAGTCAAGGAATTCAGGTCGATCCTGCGAAGGTTGAAGCCATTGAAAAATGGGAAACCCCAAAGACTCCGACGCAAATACGCCAATTTTTGGGTCTTGCTGGCTATTACAGAAGGTTTATTCAAGATTTTTCCCGGATAGCCAAACCATTGACAGCATTAACACATAAAGGGAAGAAGTACGAATGGACTTCTGAGAAGGAAGCCGCATTTCAATTATTGAAGAAGAAGTTGACTACATCGCCTATTCTATCGTTACCTGAAGGAAACGATGATTTTGTAATTTATTGTGACGCTTCGTGACAAGGTTTTGGTTGTGTCCTCATGCAACGAAAGAAGGTTATTGCATATGCATCCCGACAACTGAAGATTCATGAACAAAATTATACGACTCATGATCTAGAATTGGGAGCAGTGGTGTTTGCATTAAAGATTTGGAGACACTACTTGTACGGGGTTAAATGTACTGTGTATACCGACCATAAAAGCCTTCAACATATCTATAACTAAAAATAACTGAACATGAGGCAACGTAGGTGGGTTGAGCTGATAAACGACTATGATTGTGAAATTCTCTATCATCCCGGGAAAGCAAATGTAGTAGCAGATGCTTTAAGCAGGAAAGAAAGAGAGCCTATTCGAGTACGAGCAATGAATATGAAGATTCATACGAACCTCACTACACAAATTAGGGAGGCTCAACAAGGAGCTCTTTCTGAAGAAAACTTTAGAAATGAGATGCTTATGGGTTTAGACAAGCAACTTGAGATACGAGAAGACGAGACCCGGTATTTTAATGGACGTATTTGGGTACCAAAGTTTAAAGGGTTAAGAAAATTGGTTTTGGATGAGGCACATAAGACAAGATACTCGATACATCCCGGAGCTGGAAAGATGTATCAAGATCTTAAGGCACACTTTTGGTGGCCAAATTTGAAAGCTGATATTGCAACATACATTGAAGAATGTTTGACTTGCTCCAAAGTCAAGGCGGAACATCAGAAACCATCAGGTTTGCTTCAACAACCAGAAATCCCTGAATGGAAATGAGAATGTATTACCATAGATTTCATCACGAAGCTACCAAAGGCTGCATGGGCTTATGACACCATTTGGGTAATTGTCGATCGTCTCACCAAATCTGCACATTTCCTACCTATGAAGGAAATGGATAAGATGGAGAAATTGGTACGATTATACATGAAGGAAGTTGTTTCAAGACATGGAGTACCTATTTCCATTATATCTGATCGCGACAGTAGGTTTACGTCAAGGTTTTGGCAATCACTACATGAAGCTCTAGGGACTCATCTGGATATGAGCATTGCATATCATCCTCAGACCAATGGGCAAAGTGAAAGGACCATTCAGACTCTTGAAGACATGCTTAGAGCATGTGTGATCGATTTCAGAAACGGATGGGATAAATATTTACCATTGGCAGAATTCTCGTATAACAACAGTTATCATACGAGTATTAATGCTGCACCATTCGAAGCACTTTATGGAAGAAAGTGTAGATCCCCTATCTATTGGAATGAAGTAGGTGACAGACAACTGACTGGTCCCGAGATCATACAGAAGACTACTAAAAAGATTGTGCAAATCAAGGAGAGATTGAAGACTGCCCAAAGTCGTCAAAAGAGCTATGCTGATGTTCGAAGGAAGCCGTTAGAATTTCAGGTTGATGACATGGTTATATTAAAGGTTTCACCTTGGAAAGGTGTGATACGCTTTGGTAAGAGGGGTAAATCAAACCCAAGATACGTAGGACCATTCAAGATCATCGAACGTATTGGACCAGTGGCTACTTAAGCTACCACAAAAACTTGCTGGAGTACACAATACCTTTCACGTCTCGAACCCAAGGAAATGCCTTGCAAAAGAAGACCTCACTGTTCCTCTTGAAGAAATCCAAATCGATGAGAAATTGCATTTTATAGAAGAGCATGTCGAAATCATGGATCGTGAAGTCAAACGGCTCAAGCAAAGCAACATACCTATAGTTAGGGTTCATTGGAATGCTCGAAGAGGTCCTGAGTTCACTTGGGAAAGAGAGGACCAGATGAAACTGAAATATCCACATCTGTTTACAAACACCGCCCATTGAATATGTATTACTTCAAATTTCGGGACAAAATTTCTTTAACGGGTAGGTACTGTCGTGACCCGGATTTTTCCATGATTATATATTGAACAATATTAATATTTACATGATTAAATGTTTCCAACATATTAAGCAATCAAACTTTTTAAGACTTGATTAATTGAAACGTATTTTATGTAAACGTGTGACCACCCAACTTTTCCGATGATTCACGAACGTTATAACTTGTAAATAACATGATTATATATATATATATATATATATATATATATATATATATATATATATATATATATATATATATATATATATATATATATATATATATATATATATATATATATGAACTTATATATATATATATATATATATATATATATATATATATATATATATATATATATATATATATATATATATATATATTAGTATGGAAACGTGTAACTTGTTATTATTAGTATTATTATTATAAAAGTAGTATAATTTATTAATATTATCATTAATAGTATTATTATTAACATTATCATTAATAATTATTATCAATGTTATTAATATTATTATTATTATTATTATGATAATTATTATTAATATTAACAGTATTTTTTATTATTATTAATATTACAGCATTATTAGATATTAATGTATTTATATTTATTAGTTAATAGAATTTAAAATTTTATATATAAATCAAAAAAATTGAATCGGTTATCTATCACCATCTGTTTTGATTTTCTTTTCTTCATTTACTGTCCATGAATTTGTATCCTGCCTCCAGTTGTTACATGTCTATATCAAATTAGTATTTACAAAACAAAGTTAGTACAACGGATCGATTAACTTTTATTTTTTTCTTGTCCTTCTGATCTTGCTGTGAGATATTGTCGACACACATATATTAAATAACAATCATTCGGTGCAGGATGTTGAAAAGAATTCGATCTCCACCATTAATATCAATCTTTCACTGCTTTTACTTACTGTTATTGATGAATTTAAAATAGAAAAATCATACACTTACACATACATGAAACCAAACCAACTTCACCATTTCACAACAATCATCAATCTTCAAACCACCTTTGATTCACCACCTCTAGACCACCACATTAAAACATTAACACCACTTAACCATTACCAAGAACATATTTTGGTGCTCGTCCTGTTCGAACCATTTCTATTCTCGGTTGGTTCCTTGTTTTGATCAACCAAACTAAACACTCATCTTGACTACAAGGTTGGAGTTACTTCTTCTTATTCATCTACTGCTGCTATGTGAAACCATATTGCTATTTTTTTTATTTATGTTACCAAGACCCAAAAATGATGCTGCAACTGTAAGTATTTATTTTTGTTTTCTATCATTAAGATCAAACCCAAACCACCATTTTTAATTCGTGTTTCCCTTCGTGAAACCCTAAACTGCCACCATCAATCACCCTTGTTTCTTGTTTCATATTGTCGTACTAAACCACACCCATTTAACCATTCTCAAACTACCATCATTTATTACATAATGATGACAATACCTGCTGCTAATCACCCAATAAACCAACATAACGAAACCATTAATCATGCTGCTCCTTTCGACTAATACCTGCCGTTGTCAATCGATTTTCTACAACAAACCCTCAACAAACCACTTGTTTTCTATTACAAACTGACAAACCATCTATCGCCACTCCAACAACAACCACAACTATATATATTTTTTTTTCTTTCTCTTCTTCTTGCGATGATTTCTGCAAACTGCTGTATCTTCATCCTTTTGACAATAACATAGATAATGTTATATATAAGTGAACTATGGTAGGTTGTAGGATACATAATGATGACAATAAAAATAATTAGAGGGGACGGCTTCTACTTTCTGTTTGAAATCCTAAGTGCAACCACGAGATTTTTTTTATCCACTAACTGGTTACCGAATTAGATAGGATGGTGGTCACACAACTTGGGTTAGGCCCCACGAGTTATGGGATTTGAAGTATTTTACTCAAGTGAGCTGTAAAGTAACGATTATTTATGTCTCCACTATGAATTCTAAATAAGATGAATCATGGACGTGGGACTAGAATAAGATGGCCAACATGTTCACTTGTTGGACGTTTAGATTTTAGTTTAATAAAATAATCATAACAATATAATAAGTGAATGGAGTATTATATTGAAAATGAATTTTGACAAGCTGGAGGATTGTACGTTCGATTAAACTGCAAGATCTAAACAACTTTCAAATTGTTTTTGGGTCGTAGACTTTTAAAGAAGTGAGGTACCTATATTTTTTTTAACGCATAATTGATAGAGGGTGTTAGGGATAAGTGTGATTATTATCATCATGTTATACGATGGTGTTAATGATGATCATAGTGAGAATGATTTGATAAGTTAAGGTGATGATGTATATGATGATAAGAGGTGACGATGAGATGAATGATGATGATGTCAAAGATGAACATGATGATGATGATGATGTTAAACATGTAGGGTAAAGATGAGGGTAAACCAAAATCCTTTTGTTTTTTGCTGTATTTTAATCAGAATTATACATAATAATAATTGGGCTGCAAGGATTATGTTAATTGGGTTGTTAATAATAGTTGGGCTGTTAATATTAAATGGGCTATTTGATTTAAGATGAAGTGGGCAACACAAATTTATGGGTTAAATGAAATGTCCCGTTCTTATTGATTAAAAACGTTCCATATTAATTGATTTCGTTGCGAGGTTTTGACCTCTATATGAGACGTTTTTCAAAGACTGCATTCTTTTTAAAATAAACCATAACCTTTATTTCATCAATAAAGGTTTAAAAAGCTTTACGTAGATTATCAAATAATGATAATCTAAAATATCCCGTTTACACACGACCATTACATAATGGTTTACAATACAAATATGTTACAACAAAATAAGTTTCTTGAATGCAGTTTTTACACAATATCATACAAGCATGGACTCCAAATCTCGTCCTTATTTAAGTATGCGACAGCGGAAGCTCTTAATAATCACCTGAGAATAAACATGCTTAAAACGTCAACAAAAATGTTGGTGAGTTATAGGTTTAACCTATATATATCAAATCGTAACAATAGACCACAAGATTTCGTATTTCGATACACATCCCATACATAGAGATAAAAATCATTCATATGGTGAACACCTGGTAACCGACATTAACAAGATGCATATATAAGAATATCCCCATCATTCCGGGACACCCTTCGGATATGATATAAATTTCGAAGTACTAAAGCATCCGGTACTTTGGATGGGGTTTGTTAGGCCCAATAGATCTATCTTTAGGATTCGCGTCAATTAGGGTGTCTGTTCCCTAATTCTTAGATTACCAGACTTAATAAAAAGGGGCATATTCGATTTTGATAATTCAACCATAGAATGTAATTTCACGTACTTGTGTCTATTTTGTAAATCATTTATAAAACCTGCATGTATTCTCATCCCAAAAATATTAGATTTTAAAAGTGGGACTATAACTCACTTTCACAGATTTTTACTTCGTCGGGAAGTAAGACTTGGCCACTGGTTGATTCACGAACCTATAACAATATATACATATATATCAAAGTATGTTCAAAATATATTTACAACGCTTTTAATATATTTTGATGTTTTAAGTTTATTAAGTCAGTTGTCCTCGTTAGTAACCTACAACTAGTTGTCCACAGTTAGATATACAGAAATAAATCGATAAATATTATCTTGAATCAATCCACGACCCAGTGTATACATATCTCAGTATTGATCACAACTCAAACTATACATATTTTGGAATCAACCTCAACCCTGTATAGCTAACTCTAACATTCACATATAGAGTGTCTATGGTTGTTCCGAAATATATATAGATGTGGCGACATGATAGGTCGAAACATTGTATACGTGTCTATGGTATCTCAAGATTACATAATATACAATACAAGTTGATTAAGTTATGGTTGGAATAGATTTGTTACCAATTTTCACGTAGCTAAAATGAGAAAAATTATCCAATCTTGTTTTACCCATAACTTCTTCATTTTAAATCCGTTTTGAGTGAATCAAATTGTTATGGTTTCAAATTGAACTCTATTTTATGAATCTAAACAGAAAAAGTATAGGTTTATAGTCGGAAAAATAAGTTAGAAGTCATTTTTGTAAAGGTAGTCATTTCAGTCGAAAGAACGACGTCTAGATGACCATTTTAGAAAACATACTTCCACTTTGAGTTTAACCATAATTTTTGGATATAGTTTCATGTTCATAATAAAAATCATTTTCTCAGAATAACAACTTTTAAATCAAAGTTTATCATAGTTTTTAATTAACTAACCCAAAACAGCCCGCGGTGTTACTACGACGGCGTAAATCCGGTTTTACGGTGTTTTTCGTGTTTCCAGGTTTTAAATCATTAAGTTAGCATATCATATAGATATAGAACATGTGTTTAGTTAATTTTAAAAGTCAAGTTAGAAGGATTAACTTTTGTTTGCGAACAAGTTTAGAATTAACTAAACTATGTTCTAGTGATTACGAGTTTAAACCTTCGAATAAGATAGTTTTATATATATGAATCGAATAATGTTATGAACATCATTACTACCTCAAGTTTAGTAGGTAAACCTACTGGAAGTGACAAGAAATTATCTAGCTTCAAAGGATCTTGGATGGCTTGAAAGTTCTTGAAGTAGGATCATGACACAAAAACAAGTTCAAGTAAGATTTTTACTCGAATTAAGATAGTTTATAGTTATAGAAATTGAATCAAAGTTTGAATATGAATATTACCTTGAATAAGAAAGATAGCCTACTGTATATAACAAAGGTTTCTTGATCTTAGATGATTACTTGGAATGGATTAGAAAGCTTGGAAGTAAATTAGTAAACTTGAAGGGATTTTTGAAGTGTTCTTGAAGTGTTTTTCCTATGATGATTATAGCTTGATTCTTGAAGTGATTTTTGATGAAGATGATGATTAACTACTGGAAAAATACATTCATAATAGTGTGTGTGTGTTGAGAGAGAATTAGAAAGAGAATTGGAAGTGAAATGGAGTGAATGATGATTGGTAATTGGTGAGTGGTGAGTGGGGTTAAAAGGAGTTCTAGTTAGTTGACTAGCTCATGGTAGAAGTTAAAATTGATTAGTCATACATGACATAATCAAGAGTGGAATCCCATGCTAGTTCCTATTGGTATATACCCATAGTAAGTACGTTTTGAAGCTGTGTATAATACGGGTAAGAATACGACTAGAATTCTTGATGAAAGAAAAGAATGGGAAAGTAACTGTAACCATTTTCGTTAAGTATGAGTGTTTTGATATATGTCTTGAAGTCTTCCAAAAGTATTTTAATACATCTAAATACACTACATGTATATACATTTTAACTGAGTCGTTAAGTCATCGTTAGTCGTTACATGTAAGTGTTGTTTTGAAACCTTTAAGTTAACGATCTCAATTAATGTTGTTAACCCATTGTTTATTATATCTAATGAGATGTTAAATTATTATATTATCATGATATTATGATATATTAATATATCTTAATATGATATATATACATTTAAATGTCGTTACAACGATAATCGTTACATATATGTCTCGTTTCGAAATCCTTAAGTTAGTAGTCTTGTTTATATGTATATAACTCATTGTTAATATACTTATGGAGATACTTACTTATCATAATCTCATGTTAACCATATGTATATCCATATATATATCGTCATGTCGTTTTTACAAGTTTTAACGTTCGTGAATCGCCGGTCAACTTGGGTGGTCAATTGTCTATATGAAACATATTTCAATTAATCAAGTCTTAACAAGTTTGATTGCTTAACATGTTGGAAACATTTAATCATGTAAATATCAATATCAATTAATATATATAAACATGGAAAAGTTCGGGTCACTACATTAAATATACTGGGCTGTGATTTAAAACAGAATAGTACCAGCAGATCAGTTGGTTGGGTATGTTGTTGTGTGAGCGAGAGGTCTCAGGTTCGAGCCAGGGCGGAGGCAGTTTATTTTTCTTTTTGGGGCTTTTTCTTCAAAGGTAGTATTAATATTATTATTATTATTATTATTATTATTATTATTATTATTATTATTATTATTATTATTATTATTATTATTATTATTATTATTATTATTATTATCATTAATATTAAAATTAATATTTTTATTAAAATTATCATTATTATTATTTTTATCATTTTTAATATTATTACTATCGTTATTATTACTTTTACCAATACAACTATTATTATTTCTGTTATAATTACAAATAAAAATATATATAAAAACACATTACCATTATATTAATATTTCTTAATACTATATTTTGGTATCAATTAAACTATATTAAAATTTAATATGATAATTATTAATTATATACAATGTATGAATTAAATATATTAAGTTTATCTATATAACATAATATAACAAGTATATTATTAATGATAATAACATATAAATTCGTTCGATTACAAGTACAAGTTTTAATAAATATACAAATGATATAGGTTCGTGAATCCGAGGCCAACCCTGCATTGTTCAATGTCGTCATATGTATTTTTACTACAAAATACATTAAGTGAGTTCATTTGATTCCCTTTTACTCTTTACATTTTTGGGACTGAGAATACATGCGCTACTTTTACAACTGCTTTATTAAATGCTTTTGAAAAACATTTTTGTAACAACCCAACCCATATGCAATCGAAATATGCAAAATAAAAAAAAATATTTTGTACAGCATAGTGGCGCGGCGCGCCACTGACCTGCGCGGCGCGCCAAAACGGCCTGTCCAACTTTTCCCTTTTTGTGAAAAAGATCGCCCCTTCCTGACATTTTTAGACGAAACGCTTTTAACAACATATTCCAATATGTAAAACTAACACGATTCAAACATAAAATAAGTTTTACAAAGCGGGGCCCACATCGACCCGAATTACGAGTTTAATACAAAACGCGAGTTTCGACCACACAAAATTTAAATACCAAACGACCTACGAGCACGGTGTTTGGAGTTAAACTACCCAAGTCTCGGTCAAACTCCAAAAGCTAATATCTCCAAAAGCGTCCGCTAACACAACGGGATCTCTACTCCAAACAAACGCCCTTACCTTTGTCCATACCTGAGCCTATAAAAAGGTAAACAACGAGAGGGTAAGCAAAGCTTAGTGAATGCAATAATTATACATACATATATATATATATATATATATATATATATATATATATATATATATATAACCCATCTATTTGCAATCACATTCAATAAATACCTCGTACGAAACTCGTAACTCAATTAGCATGTCATCGTACCCAAAACACTTAACAAGTCGTACGTTATCACAAAACCGCATTAGCATATACTCAACACAATGTATCTATATATAAACAATATGCTAAATAATCGACAATCTCAATATAGTTAACCATAAACGCTATGGTGCTACCGGCTCGTGGTTCACACCATACGCAATTGAGTCATACTCTTTTATAGTGCTACCGACTCGTGGTTTACACTCGATGCTACCGGCTCGTGGTTCACATCTTATTTTATAGTGCTACCGGCTCGTGGTTCACACTCGATGCTACCGGCTCGTGGTTCACATCTTATTGCACACATGTTATGGCACTACCGGCTCGATGGTTCATACCATAACACCCACAAATAAATACGTCATATACACATACGTATAATTACTCCACTCACCTCAAAGTCTCTTGTGAAAAGTAACCGAGCTTGTAAAACTTCAAAGTAACGTACCTATTACATTTTGCATAATATTAATCACAAACTCAAGTTGGTCACCAACTAAAACTCCATTCTAGTGTTATCTTGACCCTTAGTGCAATTTCGACCCATTTGCACCCTTAACCCTAATATTTGGGTTAACATCCCCGAAACCCTAATCATTAGCCAAGTTAGGTTTAAAACACATTTCAACGCGAGGTTTATGCATTACACACAAACATTAACTAACTTAGGTCCATTTTGACCCATTTGACCAAATTAAGGTCAACACACCCATTTCGGGTCATCCACTAACCCACACAATGCCCATTTACTTATCTCTCGGTGTGCTAGTAATTGACTAACTAATTTAAGCTCATAAACATCAATTAATACCTTGAAAAACCCTAGTTAGTCATCTTTGAGTCTACATGACCCAAATTCACCCAAAACACCCAATTCACTAACAAATGTGTTTTAAGTTCATCACTTACCCCAAACCCTTACCCTTAATCAAATTAAACAAGGAAAACAAAGTTAGAACATACCACCACACTCAAAACGTAGCTAGGAAGTAGATGAACAACTTTTGAACTTGAGCTTAAGCGAGATTCCTTCTTCTTCTTCCCCAAAATGAGTTTTCCCTCACTAGAATATCACTCTCTCTAGAAATTAAATGGAGGTGATAAGGGTTGTTGAAGATGGAGTAAATGAAGCTCCAAGAACTGATCTAGGCCTTAAATTCGGGCCCCCATGTGTAATTACCAAAAAGCCCTCAAAATATCTAATTTAAAAGAAAGGAATTTGTCACAGACCAATGGCGCGGCGCGCCAAAGGCCTGCGCGGCGCGCAGATTGCCCAGGTCAGATTCTTCTTTATTTTAAAATGTACAACGAAACCCCCACTTCAAGCATCTTATTTACACTTATGTACACAACAAATATTTGGGTCTTACAACTCTCCCCCACTTGAATCGGAGCACGTCCTCGCGATCCAAGCCGCATGACAAGAGGGAAGATAAACCAACACGAATTCTTCGGGCTCTCAAGTAAATTCGGAACCTTTACTCCGACGCCATTGAACTTTAAAAGTTCTCACCTCTTTATTTCTCAACCTTTTGACCTTCTCATCGAGTATGGCAATCGGCTCCTCAATATATTCTAACTTGTTGTTTAGCTCAATTTCGTCTAATGGTACCGAAGATGAATGATCCGCAAGACACTTGCGGAGATGGGAAACATGGAATGTATTATGGATCCCCGCAAGCTCTTCGGGTACATCCAAACGATATGCAACTTCACCAATACGAGCCAACACCTTAAATGGCCCAATAAACCGAGGAGCTAACTTTCCCCGTTTTTGAAACCAAATAATGCCTTTCCATGGCGAAACCTTAAGCATAACCATGTCACCTTCTTGAAATTCGATCATTCCCCTACGTTTGTCGGCATAAGACTTTTGTCTATCTTGAGCCTTTTTCAAATGATCCCTATCATATCAATCTTGCTATTCGTCTCTAAAACCAAATCGATACCCCCGATTTCCTTTTGTCCCACTTCATCCCAACAAATTGAAGTTCGACATCTTCACCCATAAAGCATCTCATACGGTGGCATCCCGATACTAGTATGATAACTATTATTGTACGAGAATTCCACCAAAGGTAAGTGCTCGTCCCAACTACCACCAAAATCAATAATACACGCCCATAACATATCCTCCAAAGTTTGGTTCGTAGGTTCGATTTAACCGTCCGTTTGAGGATGATACGTCGTGCTCAATTTCAATTGTGTACCCATATCTTCGTGAAACTTTTCCCAAAACCGAGATGTAAAACGGGTATCTCGATCCGAAATAATAGATATAGGAACACCTAGTCGAGAGATGACTTCCTTGATGAACAACTTAGCCAAGGTCTCCGACGATATCGCTTCCCGAATGGGAAGAAACAAAGCACTTTTCGTCAATCGGTCAACTATCACCCAAATTGAATCAAATTGGGTTCTAGCCGTCTTTGGTAACTTTGTGATAAAATCCATGGTAATGTGCTCCCATTTCCACTTCGGGATTTCTAACGGTTGTAACTTACCATACGGATTTTGGTGTTCGGCCTTAACTTGCAAACACGTGACGCATTGCTCAACATACTTAACAACATCACGTTTCATGCCTGGCCACCAATACTCCTTCCTTAAATCAAGATACATTTTTGTTGCGCCCGGATGAATGGAATACTTTGACTTATGTGCTTCATCAAGTAGCACTCATCGATAATCTCCCATCTTAGGCACCCACACTCTTCCTTGAAAAGACAACAAACCACGCGAGCCCATAGTAATGAACTCCGATTGCCCCACGATTCGTTCCGCATGCTTGTTGTGAACGTATGCCTCTATTTGAATCACACCAAGTTTTTCAAGAAAATCGTTAGTAATAATCATACGTAACAATCCCAATCGTAACACCGGGTGATGACTCTTTCGACTTAACACATCCGCGACCACATTCGCCTTGCCCGGATGATAAAGTATTTCACAATCATAATCTTTCACCACATCCATCCACATACGTTGACGATAATTCAAATCTCGTTGACTAAAGAGATGTTTCAAACTCTTATGATCCGAATAAATCATACTCTTGACACCATACAAGTAATGGCGCCAAATTTTCAACGCATGCACAACCGCCGCCAACTCAAGATCATGAGTCGGATATCTCGTTTCGTGTTCCTTTAATTATCGAGAGGCATAGGCAATGACTTTACTTCTTTGCATTAGAACACACCCGAGCCCATTTAACGAAGCATCACAATAAACCATCATGTCTTCCACTCCTTCCAGCAACACTAACACTGGAGCTTGACACAATTTCTCTTTTAGCAATTGAAAAGCAATTTCTTGCTCGTTCTCCCAATTAAATCTCGCGTTCTTCTTCGTCAATTTCGTCAACGAATAAGTGATCTTAGAAAAGTCTTGGATAAACCGATGATAATAACCGGCCAATCCGAGAAAACTTCGGATTTCCGTAGGCGTAGTCGATCGTTCCCAACTCTTCACCGTCTCTATCTTCCCCGGATCTACTTGAATACCATTTTTGTTCACAATGTGGCCAAGGAATTGAACCTTCCTTAGTCAAAATTCACATTTGGAGAACTTAGCATACAACTTCTCCTTCCGTAACGTCTTTAACACACTTCGCAAATGATGTTCATGTTCCTTCATACTCTTCGAATAGACAAGTATGTCGTCAATGAACACAATTACCGACTTGTCCAACGTAGGTTGGCACACTCGGTTCATAAGATCCATGAATGCCGCCGGTGCATTCGTAAGACCAAAAGGCATAACTACGAATTCAAAATCCCAAAACGCGTTCGAAAAGCCGTTTTATCAATATCTTCCTCACGGACCCGCATTTGGTCATAGCCGGACCGTAGGTCGATTACGTTGCACCTTGGAGTTGGTCAAACAAATCGTCAATCCGAGGTAATGAATAACGATTCTTGATCGTCACTTTATTTAATTCCCGATAATCGATGCACATCCGCATACTTCCATCCTTCTTTTTCACGAATAAAACCGGAGCGTCCCATGGCGAAGCACTCGGCCGAATAAAACTCTTCTCAAGCAACTCTTGGGTTTGATTTAACAACTCTTGCATTTTCGTCGGCGCTAAACGATAAGGAGTTTTAGCAATGGGAGTAGCCCCTGGAACCAACTCAATGCGAAATTCAACTTGTCTTTCCGTCGGAACACCCGGTAACTCGTCCGAAAAAACGTCTTCGAATTCATTAACCACCGGAATTTCACGAATGGGTGGTGGCTCATCATGAGTATCAACAACATGGGCAAGAAAAGCCATGCTACCACTATCAAGGAAACGACGTGCCCGTGCAAAAGTGCATATCGGCACAAGTCTTCTACGCTTATCACCGTGAATAATTAACTCTCCCCCACTTGGGGTCTTCACACGAATAAATTTTTCGTGGCATGTGATACCGGCCCTATTATGATCGAGCCAATCCATACCAACAACGATATCAAAATCACCCAATGTCATCGGGATAAGATCAATCTTAAAGTTTTCGGCACCAAAAATGACATCATAATTTTTACACGCATCAATCACTAGCACCGTTTTGCCATCCGCTATTTCGACTTTTACCGGACAACTTAACTTAGCTATCGATCTATTAAGTCTAGGCACGAATTTTGGAGATACAAACGACAAATTTGCACCGCTATCAAATAGAATCCTTGCCGGATTTGAGTTAACCATAAAAGTACCTTAGACAACTTCGTTGGATTGCTTGGCCTCATCATTGGTCATCAAGTAATTGCGACCCCTAGCCGTACCCGCCGCTCTCTCCAACTTCTTCACATGATCATTATTCAAATCGGGACATTCCAGCCTTTTGTGTCCCTATTTACCACAATTATAACAAGTAAGCTTGGTCGACGCCTTGGTACAATCACGGGCTATGTGCCCTCTTTGATTACAATTATAACACGTGGGTCCGAAACCTCCGGAAGCAACCTTCTTCACACTATTAACGCTTTCGGAGCCTTTCTTGTTCTTTTTATTTGAAAAGTTCGAATAACTCGAACCTTCAAACTTTCTCTTTGAAAAAGTGAAATCGCTTTTTCTTGGAACCTCCGGCTCAAAACCCCTAGCCAATTCATATAAATCTTCAAAAGACTTAGCCATACCCCGGCTAATCTTACCCTTCAACTCATCACCTAAAGTACGGTAGAAATCTAGCATCAACTTGTGATCATCACCAACATACTCCGGACAAAAACGAGTCTTTGCCAAGAAGGTAGACTTGAGAGTAACCAAGTCCATTGAACCTTGTCGCAAATTGTGCAACTCGTCTCGGATTTTATCAAGATCGGAAGAAGTTCGGTATTATTGGAAAAATTCCTTCTTAAACTCCTCCCATGTCAAGCACATGCATTGCTCTTCTCCATATAATTTGATTTTATCGTCCCACCACAACTTGCCCTCTTCGCGCAATATGCTAGACCCATACCTCGTCTTCTTCTCGGGAGGACACTCCGCGGTACGGAACGCCCCTTCAATATCGGAAATCCAACAAGTGCTTTTCAATGGATCCCTCACCCCATTAAACATCGGAGGTTGAGTATCCTTGAAAGTTTTGTAGTGGAAGTCCCTCCTTCCACCCCCACCATTACCCTCACCCCCTTCGCCTCGAGGATAAATGTTTCTAGCCTCTAAAGCCTCCTCTATTGCGGCTTTCATTCATTCATTGATCATTTCGGTCACTTGCCCATCAACCGACTCTTGGAAGACCTTTCGGACATCGTCAAGAAAATCCTTCTTCGGCCTTTTAAAGATGGCCTCAACCTTGGCCGTGAGTTCAACGTCCTCACTCCTACTTCCATTGTTGGTGTCGTGTCCATTTCTCATCTTCATTCTATAAAACGAAGTAAATTAAGCAACAAAATGAAAGGACTTAACACATATGTATATACATATACACCACATTACCCCATCTTGCTCAACAATCGTCGTACATCGCTTGTTTGATATGATTTGAACCCGTAACAATGGTAGCTAATCATTGTTACGCGATCACGTCGCATTAATTCGCTAGTACAACGTCTATCTCACTTGATGATTGCTAAAACAACACAAAACAGTTAGTGCAAGGTTAATTCACATAAACACTAGCACTAGCAATTCCCGTTCCGACCCAAAGTCCTACAAGTCCCGCATAAAGCGCACACACAATAAAGTCTAAGTCTAGGCACCTATCTCAAGTCGCCTAAATCCCTTAGACCACGCTCTGATACCACTCATAACAACCCAACCCATATGCAATCGAAATATGCAAAATAAAAAAAAAATTTGTACAGCATAGTGGCGCGGCGCGCCACTGTCCTGCGCGGCGCGCCAAAACGGCCTGTCCAACTTTTCCCTTTTTGTGAAAAAGATCGCCCCCTTCCCGACATTTTTAGACGAAACGCTTTTAACAACATATTCCAATATGTAAAACTAACACGATTCAAACATAAAATAAGTTTTACAAAGCGGGGCCCCCATCGGCCCGAATTACGAGTTTAATACAAAATGCGAGTTTTGACCACAAAAAGTTTAAATACCAAACGACCCTACGAGCATGGTGTTTGGGGTTAAACTACCCAAGTCTCGGTCAAACTCCAAAAGCTAATATCTCCAAAAGCGTCCCCTAACACAACGGGATCTCTACTCCAAACAAACGCCCTTACATTTGTCCATACCTGAGCCTATAAAAAGGTAAACAACGATAGGGTAAGCAAAGCTTGGTGAATGCAATAATTACACATACATATATATAACCCATCTATTTGCAATCACATTCAATAAATACCTCATACGAAACTCGTAACTCAATTAGCATGTCATCGTACCCAAAACACTTAACAAGTCCTACGTTATCACAAAACCGCATTAGCATATACTCAACACAATGTATATATATATAAACAATATGCTAAATAATCGACAATCTCAATATGGTTAACCATAAATGCTATGGTGCTACCGGCTCGTGGTTCACACCATACGCAATTGAGTCATACTCTTTTATAGTGCTACCGGCTCGTGGTTCACACTCGATGCTACTGGCTCGTGGTTGACATCTTATTTTATAGTGCTTAACATGTTGAAAATACTTAATCATGTAAATAACAATTTCATTTAATA
This sequence comes from Rutidosis leptorrhynchoides, assembly GCF_046630445.1. Lineage (NCBI taxonomy): Eukaryota > Viridiplantae > Streptophyta > Magnoliopsida > Asterales > Asteraceae > Rutidosis > Rutidosis leptorrhynchoides. The sequence continues at coordinate 431,079,072 of NC_092337.1, forward strand.
TATATAAACATGGAAAAGTTCGGTTCACTACAGTACCTACCCGTTAAATAAATTTCGTCCCGATATTTTAAGCAGTTGGAGGTGTTGACGTATCTTCTGGAACTAAGTGCGGGTATTTCTTCTTCATCTGATCTTCTCATTCCCAGGTGAACTCGGGTCCTCTACTAGCATTCCATTGAACCTTAACAATTGGTATCTTGTTTTACTTAAGTCTTTTAACCTCACGGTCCATTATTTTGTTGGGTTCTTCGATGAATTGAAGTTTTTCGTTGATTTGGATTTCGTCTAACGGAATAGTGAGATCTTCTTTAGCAAAACATTTCTTCAAATTCGAGACGTGGAAAGTGTTATGTACAGCCACGAGTTGTTGAGGTAACTCAAGTCGGTAAGCTACTGGTCCGACACGATCAATAATCTTGAATGGTCCAATATACCTTGGATTTAATTTTCCTCTTTTACCAAATCGAACAACGCCTTTCCAAGGTGCAACTTTAAGCATGACTATCTCTCCAATTTCAAATTCTATATCTTTTCTTTTAATTTCAGCGTAGCTCTTTTGTCGACTTTGGGCGGTTTTCAACCGTTGTTAAATTTGGATGATCTTCTCGGTAGTTTCTTGTATTATCTTCGGACCCGTAATCTGTCTATCCCCCACTTCATTCCAACAAATTGGAGACCTGCACTTTCTACCATAAAGTACTTCAAACGGTGCCATCTCAATGCTTGAATGGTAGCTGTTGTTGTAGGAAAATTCTGCTAACGGTAGATGTCGATCCCAACTGTTTCCGAAATCAATAACACATGCTCGTAGAATGTCTTTAAGCGTTTGTATCGTCCTTTCGCTCTGCCCATCAGTTTGTGGATGATAGGCAGTACTCATGTCTAGACGAGTTCCTAATGCTTGCTGTAATGTATGCCAGAATCTTGAAATAAATCTTCCATCCCTATCAGAGATAATAGAGATTGGTATTCCATGTCTGGAGATGACTTCCTTCAAATACAGTCGTGCTAACTTCTCCATCTTGTCATCTTCTCTTATTGGCAGGAAGTGTGCTGATTTGGTGAGACGATCAACTATTACCCAAATAGTATCAAAACCACTTGCAGTCCTTGGCAATTTAGTGATGAAATCCATGGTAATGTTTTCCCATTTCCATTCTGGGATTTTGAGTTGTTGAAGTAGACCTGATGGTTTCTGATGCTCAGCTTTGACCTTAGAACACATCAAACATTCTCCTACATATTTAGCAACATCGGCTTTCATACCCGGCCACCAAAAATGTTTCTTGAGATCCTTGTACATCTTCCCCGTTCCAGGATGTACTGAGTATCTGGCTTTATGAGCTTCTCTAAGTACCATTTCTCTTATATCTCCAAATTTTGGTACTCAAATTCTTTCAACCCTATAACGGGTTCCGTCTTCCGGAATATTAAGATGCTTCTCCGATCCTTTGGGTATTTCATCCTTTAAATTTCCTTCTTTTAAAACTCCTTGTTGCGCCTCCTTTATTTGAGTAGTAAGGTTATTGTGAATCATTATATTCATAGCTTTTACTCGAATGGGTTCTCTGTCCTTTCTGCTCAAGGCGTCAGCTACCACATTTGCCTTTCCTAGGTGGTAACGAATCTCAAAGTCGTAATCATTCAACAATTCAATCCACCTACGCTGCCTCATGTTCAGTTGTTTCTGATTAAATATGTGTTGAAGACTTTTGTGGTCGGTATATATAATACTTTTGACCCCATATAAGTAGTGCCTCCAAGTCTTTAATACAAAAACAACCGCGCCTAATTCCAAATCATGCGTCATATAATTCTGCTCGTGAATCTTCAATTGTCTAGACGCATAAGCAATTACTTTCATTCGTTGCATTAATACACAATCGAGACCTTGCTTTGAGGCATCACAATATATCACAAAATCATCATTCCCTTCAGGTAATGACAATATAGGTGCCGTAGTTAACTTTTTCTTTAACAATTGAAACGCTTTTTCTTGTTCATCTTTCCATTCAAATTTCTTCCCTTTTTGTGTTAATGCAGTCAAGGGTTTTGCTATTCTGGAAAAGTCTTGGATGAACCTTCTGTAGTAACCATCCAGTCCTAAAAATTGGCGTATATGCTTCGGAGTTTTTGGGATTTCCCACTTTTCAACGGTTTCAATCTTTGCTGGATCCACCTGAATACCTTCTTTGTTCACTATGTGACCGAGAAATTGAACTTCTTCCAACCAAAATTGCACACTTTAAAAACTTAGCGTACAATTTTTCCTTCCTTAACAACTCTAGCACTTTTCTCAAATGTTCTACATGCTCTTGGTCATTCTTAGAGTAAATCAGTATGTCATCGATGAAAACAATGACAAACTTGTCAAGGTATGGTCCACACACTTGGTTCATGAGGTCCATGAACATAGCTGGTGCGTTGGTCAACCCAAACGGCATAACCATAAACTCATAATGACCGTAACGCGTCCTAAAAGTAGTCTTCGGAATATCATCCTCCTTCACCCGCATTTGATGATACCCAGAACGTAAATCAATCTTCGAATAAACTGACGAGCCTTGTAGTTGATCAAATAAATAGTCGATTCTTGGTAGTGGGTAGCGATTCTTGATGGTAAGTTTGTTCAACTCTCGGTAGTCGATACACAACCTAAATGTACCATCCTTCTTCTTGACAAACAAAACAGGAGCTCCCCATGGTGATGTACTTGGTCGAATGAAACCACGCTCTAAAAGTTGTTGTAACTGACTTTGTAATTCTTTCATTTCACTGGGTGCGAGTCTGTATGGAGCACGAGCTATTGGTGCAGCTCCTGGTACAAGATCTATTTGAAATTCAATGGATCGATGTGGGGGTAATCCCGGTAATTCTTTCGGAAATACATCGGGAAATTCTTTTACGACGGGAACATCACTGATGTTCTTTTCTTCAGGTTTAACTTCCTTGATTTGTGCTAGAATGACGTAACAACCTTTTCTTATTAGTTTTTGCGCCTTCAAACTACTAATAAGATTTAATTTCGCATTGTTCTTTTCTCCGTACACCACTAAAGGTTTTCCCTTTTCACGCATAATGCGAATCGCATTTTTGTAACAAACGACCTCTGCTCTCACCTTTTTCAACCAGTCCATGCCAATTATTACATTAAAACTCCCTAACTCGACTGGTATTAAATCAATTTTAAACGTTTCATCCCCCAGTTTAATTTCTCTATCCCGACATATATTATCTCCTGAAATTAATTTACCGTTTGCTAATTCGAGTAAAAATTTACTATCCAAAGGCGTCAATGGGAAATTTAATTTAGCACAAAAATCTCTACTCATATAGCTTCTATCCGCACCCGAATCAAATAAAACATAAGCAGATGTATTGTCAATAAGAAACGTACCCGTAACAAGCTCCGGGTCTTCCTGCGCTTCTACCGCATTAATATTGAAAACTCTTCTGCGGCCTTGCCCATTAGTATTCCCTTGGGTTGGGCAATTTCTAATAATGTGGCCCGATTTTCCACATTTATAACAAACTACGTCGACATTATTTGTTCTGACCTTATTTGTTTCTTTATTTTTGTTGTTCTTTGGTCCGTAAATCTCACATTTTACCGTGCCATGACCACTTCTCTTACACTTGGTGCAAACTGTTGTGCAAAACGCATTCGGATGGTACTCTGCACACCTGAAGCATGGTTGTTTCTGTTGTTTGTTGTTATTGAGGTTGTTGTTGGGATTGTTATTGTTGTTGAAACGGTTGTTGTAGTTGTTGTTGTTGTTATTGTTGTTGGGACGTTTGTTGTAGTTATTGTTAGGATTGCGGTTATTGTTGCGATTGTTGTTGCGGTTGTGGTTGTAATTGTTATTGTTGTTGTACTGGTGACTCTTGTCACCGTTTTCCTCCCACTTCCTCTTGAGTTGTTTCGTGTTGGCTTCTTCGGCCGCCTGTTCTTTAATTCTCCCCTCAATCCGATTTATGAGTTTATGAGCCATTCGACTTGCCTTCTGTATGGAAGCGGGCTCGTGTGAACTCACATCTTCTTGAATCCTTACTGGTAACCCTTTTACAAACGCGTCGATCTTCTCTTCTTCATCTTCGAACGCTCCCGGACACAATAGGCACAACTCTCTGAATCTTCGTTCATATGTGGTAATGTCGAATCCTTGTGTTCGTAACTCTCTAAGTTCTACCTTGAGCTTATTGACTTCGTTTCTAGGACGGTACTGCTCGTTTATCAATTGCTTGAATGCCAACCACGGTAGTGCGTAAGCAGCATTTTGTCCTACCTGTTCAAGATAGGTGTTCCACCACGTTAACGCAGTACCTGTGAAGGTATGCGTAGCGTACTTAACTTTGTCCTCTTCAGTACACTTACTTATGGCAAACATCGATTCGACCTTCTCGGTCCACCGTTTCAATCCAATTGGTCCTTCGATTCCATCAAATTTCAAAGGTTTGCAGGCAGTGAATTCTTTGTAGGAGCATCCTACACGATTTCTTGTGGAATTAGTTCCACTGCTAGATCCAGAGTTATTGTTATTTTGCATCGCAGCCTGTACTGCGGTTATGTTTACTGCAAGGAAAACACGGAAGTCTTCCTCGCTCATGTTCAAATTCTGACGAGTCGCCGGTTCCATTTCCTTCAAAAATAGCCCAAAAGAATTGAGTTAATCATATAGAATTTAAGAGTAGTCAATAGTATTTCGTAGCATAATATGAACTTATTTATAAAAGCTTTTTCTTCATATTAGCATTTTATAGTTTTAATTCGGGTAGTACCTACCCGTTAAGTTCATACTTAGTAGCTATTATACAATTCAACTACTACGATTCTATATGAAAAACTTATTACAATAATATTTCGCTTTCAAACTTTTATACAATATTTTACAAACATACAATACCACTATTATACATATAGGATGAAATATAGCACATAATAACTTGCTACACGACAGCTATAAAGGTAATTCTAATTAATACGCAAGTTGTTCAGCAAAGGCAATAAAGACACGTAATTCATAAGTCCAGAAACATGTCATGCATTCTGGTTTTACTAAAACAACTTCCCATCCTTGATCTTATGGAAAGTAACCGTTATGACCATTGGCTAGGCAGTATGTTGTAATGTCGTCAAACGGACGAGGGTTTCGTAATGCCCAACAGCCTCGTAGCAATCTAAAAACCTTGTTTCTTACCCCAACTACTGAGTTCGTCACTTGTGGGAATGTTTCATTTAATAGTTGTAATCCGATGTTCTTTTTCTCACTTTGGTGAGAAGAGAACATCACTAACTCGTAAGCATAACATGCTTCTTTATGTTGCATGTTAGAAGCTCTTTCTAATTCACGAAATCCTATGTTGGGATATGTTGAGTCAAAATAGATTCTTAACCCGTAGCGAAAAATTGCATTTGAGTTCCCCGCATTTAACGCTTTAAAGAAAACACGACGTAACTTACGGTCTCCCTAATGTGATATACCCCACCTATCAAAGGAAAGCCTTTTATAAACTAAGGCATTTCTGGAAAGTCTTTCAAATGTTTGACAAGTTAATTTCACCATAACCAATTGTGCTGATAAATTCTGACCGACTCTAGACAAGATTTCATCAATCATATCCTCTGGTAGGTCTTCTAAAATATTCGGTTGTTTACCCTTAACGTCCATTTTGTGTTTTTATACTGTAAAAATAGACGAGGGTTAGATTCATAAAAGATAATTAACAAACAATACAAGCAATTTTACATTTATCAAAAAAAGCACAAGCACACTATATTACATATATTACACAACATGATTACAACTCTTTAATCCGACTCGCTCGTTTCTTCTTCTTCGGACTTGGTTCGTTTTGCTAATTTCCTAGGGATATATGATGCTCCCCTAATACGAGCTGTCAGTTTCCACAATGGTTTAGAAAAACCTGGTGGTTTAGAGGTTCCCGGGTTATTGTTACATTTTAGGAAATACGGACGTTGCCGATACATATAAAGTTCATCGGGGTTGGAATTAGGTTTCTCTATTTTTATACCTTTTCCCTTATTATTTTCTTTTGCTTTATTAAATTGGGTCGAGGTAATTTCTATAACATCATCAGAATCCTCATCGGGATCCGATTAATCGGAAAATTGGTAATCTTTCCAATATTTTGCTTCCTCGGCGGAAACACCATTGACCATTATTGACTTTGGTCCGTTGGTTGAGGATTTTCTTTTATTTAACCGATTTACTGTAGGTATCAATATTTCTTCCTCCGGAACCTCTTCTTCTTCCGGTTCTTCCTCTTCCGGTTCCTCCTCTTCCGGTTTCTCTTCTTCCGGTTCCTCCTCTTCCGGTTCCTCTTCTTCCAGTTCCTCTTCTTCCGGTTCCTCTTCGGGAATTTGTGAATCTTCCCAAAGTATATTCGACTCTTCATTATTATTAGGTGGGTCGATGGGATTTGTACTAGAGGTAGACATCTATCACACAATATCAAACACGTTAAGAGATTAATATATCACATAATATTTACATGTTAATAATATATAGTTTTCAACAAAAAAGTTAAGCAATCGTTTTTTAAAGAAAAACATGGTCGAAGTCCAGACTCACTAATGCATCCTAACAAACTCGGTAAGACACACTAATGCAAAAATTCTGGTTCTCTAAGACCAACGCTCGGATACCAACTGAAATGTCCCGTTCATATTGATTATAAACGTTCCATATTAATTAATTTTGTTGCGAGGTTTTGACCTCTATATGAGACGTTTTTCAAAGACTGCATTCGTTTTTAAAACAAACCATAACCTTTATTTTATTGACAAGGTTAACAAGACACCACTTAGATTATCCAGAAATGATAATCTAACAAATATCACACTTACACACTACCAATACATATTGGTTTACAAATATTAATATGTTACAACAAAATAAATCTTGAATGCAGTTTTAAACAATATTATACAAGCATGCTGACACCAAATCTTGTCCATATAATATCATGCAACAACAGAAGCTCTTAATAATCACCTGAGAATAAACATGCTTTAAACGTCAACAAAAAATATTGGTGAGTTATAGGTTTAACCTATATTTATCAAATCGTAATAATAGACCACAAGATTTCATATTTCAATATACATCCCATACATAGAGATAAAAATCATTTATATGGTGAACACTTGGTAACCGACCTTAACAAGATGCATATAGAATATCCCCTATCATTTCCGGACTCCCTTCGGACATGACGAATTCGAAGTACTAAAGCATCCGGTACTTTAGATGGGGCTCGTTGGGCCCAATAGATCTATCTTTAGGATTCGCGTCAATTAGGGTGTCTGTTCCCTAATTCTTAGATTATCAAACTAAAAATGGGCATATTCGGTTTAATAATCCAGCCATAGAATGTAGTTTCATTTACTTGTGTCTATTTTGTAAAACATTTATAAAACTGCATGTATTCTCATCCCAAAATATTAGATTTTAAAATTGGGACTATAACTCACTTTCACATATTTTTACTTCGTCGGGAAGTAAGACTTGGCCACTGGTCGATTCACGAACCTATAACAAATATGTACATATATATCAAAGTATGTTCAAAATATATTTACAACATTTTTAATACGTTTTAATGTTTTAATTTTATTAAGTCAGATGTCCTCGTTAGTAACCTACAACTAGTTGTCCACAGTTAGATGTACAGAAATAAATCGATATATATTATCTTGAATCAATCCACGACCCAGTGTATACACGTCTCAGGCTAGATCACAACTCAAAGTATATATATTTTTGGAATCAACCTCAACCCTGTATAGCTAACTCCAACATTACTGCATATAGAGTGTCTATGGTTGTTTCGAAATATATATATAGATGGGTCGATATGATATGTCAAAACATTGTATTCGTGTCTATGGTATTCTAAGATTACATAATATATTAGAATACATGTATAATACAATATGAGTTAGCTAGGATATGATTAATATAGATTTGTTACCAATTTTCACGTAGCTACAACAAGAAAAATTATCCAATCTTGTTTTACCCATAACTTCTTCGTTTTAAATCCGTTTTGAGTGTTTCAAGTTGCTATGGTTTCATATTGAACTTAAGTTTATGAATCTAAACATAAAAAGTATAAGTTTATAGTCGGAAATACAGGTTACAAGTCGTTTTTGTAAAGGTAGTCATTTCAGTCGAAAGAACGACGTCTAGATGACCATTTTGGAAAACATACTTCCACTTTGAGTTTAACCATGATTTTTGGATATAGTTTCATGTTCATAAGAAAAATCATTTTCCCAGAAGAACAACTTTTAAATCAAAGTTTATCATAGTTTTTAATTAACTAACCCAAAACAGCCCGCGGTGTTACTACCACGGCGTATATCCGGTTTTACGATGTTTTTCGTGTTTCTAGGTTTTAAATCATTAAGTTAGCATATGATATAGATATAGAACATGTGTTTAGTTGATTTTAAAAGTCAATTTAGAAGGATTAACTTTATTTGCGAACAAGTTTAGAATTAACTAAACTATGTTCTAGTGATTACAAGTTTAAATCTTCGAATAAGATAGTTTTATATGTATGAATCGAATGATGTTATGAACATCGTTACTACCTTAATTTTAGTAGGTAAACCTACTGTAAATGAGAAAAATAGATCTAGCTTCAAAGGATCCTTGAATGGCTTGAAAGTTCTTGAAGCAGAATCATGACACGAAAACAAGTTTAAGTAAGATTTTCACTCGAAATAAGATTGTTATAGTTATAGAAATTGAATCAAAGTTTGAATATGAGTATTAGAAAGATATCTTACTGTAAATAAGAAAGATTTCTTGAGGTTGAATGATCACTTAATAAGATTGGAAGTAAGCTAGCAAACTTGGAAGTATTCTTGATTTTATGAAACTAGAACTTATAGAATTTATGAAGAACACTTAGAACTTGAAGATAGAACTTGAGAGAGATTAATTAGATGAAGAAAATTGAAGAATGAAAGTGTTTTTAGGTGTTTTTGGTCGTTGGTATATGGATTAGATATAAAGGATGTGTAATTTTGTTTACTTGTAAATAAGTCATGAATGATTACTAATATTTTTGTAATTTTATGAGATATTTCATGCTAGTTGCCAAATGATGGTTCCCACATGTGTTAGGTGACTCACAAGGGCTACTAAGAGCTGATCATTGGAGTGTATATACCAATAGTAAATACATTTAGAAGCTGGGTATTGTACGAGTACGAATACGAGTGCATACGAGTAGAATTGTTGATGAAAATGAATGAGGATGTAATTGTAAGCATTTTTGTTAAGTAGAAGTACTTTGATAAGTGTTTGAAGTCTTTCAAAAGTGTATGAATACATATTAAAACACTACATGTATATACATTTTAACTGAGTCGTTAAGTCATCGTTAGTCGTTACATGTAAGTGTTGTTTTGAAACCTTTAGATTAACGATCTTGTTAAATGTTGTTAACCCATTGTTTATTATATCTAAAGAGATGTTAAATTATTACATTATCATGATATTATGATGTATTAATATATCTTAATATGATATATATACAATTAAATGTCGTTACAACGATAATCGTTACATATATGCCTCGTTTCGAAATCCTTAAGTTAGTAGTCTTGTTTTTACATATGTAGTTCATTGTTAATATACTTAATGATATGTTTATTTATCATAATACCATGTTAACTATATATATATATATATATCCATATATATGACATCATATAGTTTTTACAAGTTTTAACGTTCGTGAATCACCAGTCAACTTGGGTAGTCAATTGTCTATATGAAACCTATTTCAATTAATCAAGTCTTAACAAATTTGATTGCTTAACATGTTGGAAACACTTAATCATGTAAATAACAATTTCATTTAATATATATAAACATGGAAAAGTTCGGGTCACTACAAACAACAAAAGAATTTCAAGCATACTTTGATGAAAACTTAATTTTAGCCCATAAACCACCCATATACGAAATAGTGATCCCATTATATCCTTCATCCGAGCACACACTGTATAGCGAACAAAGAGTATCAACGTACGAACCTTGACAATTAGCTCGTTGCTTGAATCATCCGAAACTAATAAATCCGAATTTGTAAGGTCCTCCTTCAAAGACGTTTCTTTCGTGTCCATATGCTCATAACTAGAAGATGACCTTTAACAGCCTTAGCAACCGTATTCTGAGTATTGATTGGATCAGTGCTCTTAGAATTCACGTTAACATTAGATTTAAGAGGAGGAAAGGAATCACCTTTCTTAAGCAAACAAAGGTTAGAGGGTTGAGCTGAACTATGATGCTTCAGTGGTCTGTTAAACCTTCCAACAACAACATATATATGAAAACTCTCAACCCGAACAGTTGATAACTTACGAACATTAGAATCTGGATCTTTGATACCCATAAAGTGAATTAGACCGTCCCTCTAGTGCTCTACTGCATTTATCAGGTGATTCGCACACAGTAGCTTTTTTTCCATACACGCTAAATTATATGAATTACCCATATCATCCTTTGAATTTAACTTTTGCATTTATACCTTTTAATCCCAAAACCCTACATTTTGAAAAAATACGGTCATTACTTTCCATATTTTTTCTCCTCCAAGATCTCATTAGCATTTGCCAATTTCCGTAGTATATAAACAAGCATTTATGAACATGCTCTAATTTCATTCGGATTAAGTGCTTTTGTTCCGTGTATTGTTTGGTTGTCCCAAATAACCGTCACAAGATCGATTTGACATACGGAGTAATAAAGGTTCAATTTCAACTCATTTTTGACCTTGTTAACTTATATAAAAGTTGAATTATATATGGGAGTTGATACACAAAAGATAAATTTGCGATAGATATATGATTTAATATTTAAATTTAAAACACCGTACGAAAATCAATTGTTCTTCTCAGTGTAGACTTTAGGTTTTAAGAATTTCAAGAATGAAAATTGAACGAAGAGCTGTAGAAGTTTTATACGTTTTTGTAACGAAAAGAAATCCTTAGATTAATTTGACAAATATATGAAAACTCACAAGCAAATCAAGGAATATTTTCCAATTGACATAATGAGTTAATGTAGATTTATTTAGTATGAATTGTTTCATACAGAGAAAAATTCAGATGTTCGAATATTAAATTGAAAGTAAATTAGGGGTAAAATAGGTAGTTTCTATAATTTAGTATGTATGGATGAAATATTACTCCCTAGTATGTTAGACCACTCCACATCAGCGTTATATCAGCACGAAAAATTTAATAATTCCTTTCACTAAACCATCTCTATTTCTCTATTTTACATTAAATATAATACACACAAATATATTTATCAATATAATAAATACAAGTATTAAAACACAAAATACTACAAACAAAACAATTAAATATTAGTGAGTCCCATATCGTATACGTCAACCACCACCACACAAATAACTAAAACACCTTTGGCAGATGTAATGTCTTTCTGTGTTAGCTGTTGGCGAATTTATCGTTAAAAAAAGGCGTTGGTGTAAATTAACGAATTTTTTGCTTTAGTAGTATTCATTTTTACAGAATTTAGAAAAAGTGCTTTTTTAAATAAAAGATTTATGAAATTAGTATAGCCGAGTTTGACAAACTCAGTTTATGCCAACTAGGGTCACTTTTTATGAAACCAAGTTTTGGAAAGTCAGTTTTGACCATTATTCTTCCGACGCACTCTGTAAAATCGAGTTTGAGAAACTCGGTTTCATTTTTTTTTATCGACTTGTAGCCATGACTCTTTTGATTGTACCTTCACTTTTCAACTTTCACAAGATTATTTTATTATTAAACTATTTCGTATCCCATTTTCAACCATTGCAAAAATAAAAATACAAATATTCAAACGACTATTATAATTATAAAATTAATTTTAAATATAAAATATGAATTTTTTTGCCTATAAATAACTCATCGACACAATTTTACCAAACAATTTATACATTTCTCACCACTCTCTCTAATTTCATTAACCATCTCATAACCATTTCATAATTTTCTTATCAGTCTCTCTATCACCATGGATCTGATTAAGATTTCGATCGACGTACAATATGGGGGTAAACCAGCATCTGACTGGAAGTCATACGATTGCGCTGAAAAAAATCATTTGATGATATCGACGTTACTGACTTTGATATATCAAAGTTGAACAACTTTCTCGAAAAAGAAATATCGTTCTTATTTTCGGATATTGTGTATTTCGACGAAGACAAGATAGAATTGTTGTTCTTATTTTCAAATATCGGATGAGATGCTCAAAGAGAACGAGCCAAGACACACACCAGTCGAATTTTATTATTTAATGCTTGATAGTTGATACGATAATAATAGTTGAAAAGTAAATAGACAATCAATATTGTCGTGGTTACAACTCAAAAAGAATATATATATATATATATATATATATATATATATATATATATATATATATATATATATATATATATATATATATATATATATATATATATATATATATATATATATATATATAAAGTGAAACCGAGTTTTCCAAACTCAATTTTACATAGTGCGTCAGAAGAATGGTTAAAACAGAGTTTTCCTAACTCGGTTTCACAAAAAGTGATGCTAGTTAGCATAAACCGAGTTTGCGAAACTCGATTATACTAGTTTCACAAATCTTTCTTTAAAGAAACTATTTTCATAAATTCTCTAAAAACAAATGCTATTAAAGCAAATAATTCGTATGTTAACAGAGTATTTCACTATTGGATAGTTAGTGATATCGAATGGGTATGCGGGTATCACATTTGGAAAAATCGCAATCAAAAGATATTCAAGAACAAATGGTGATGCAAGTCGGTAATTCTAAATGAAATCCAAGTCAAAAGCTATAAATGGATATCAAATCGCTCGCGTAAGAAAAAACTTGTTGGAACTAATGGCTCTTGAATCCGTTAGGTTTACGTGGAAGTGTAACTTGCTGCTGCCTTATTATGTACAGTACATAGCCATACATAGGAGTTATACTTGTAAATGTTACTTCCTGCTGCTCTTGCTTGAGCTCCATAGCTCAAATAGTTTGTATTTAATTCTTTGTACTAATATTTATTAATAAAACTACGGAGTACATTAATTTTCAAAAAAAAAAAAAATTAAAAAATTAAAAAAATAGTGAGTGCTCTTAGGATCACCTCAGCTCCTTTAATAAAATTGAGGTAGAAATACCAACTCTCAAAAAGTTTTGGATGAAAACAAGGTGTCAAAACGCTAACAGTTTCTAGTCTATTTTCCTTGATAAATCAATGTGTGGGGACCTGCAGATAAAATCTGACCGCTACTGCTATACAAACCTCGTAGCCAGATTGTGACACGTGGAAAAGAAACAGTGGATCAAGATTGATACTGTAATCATTCTTAAATAATTTGTCATTTTTGACCCGTACACATTATGAGCCCGTGCGTTGTACGAAGACTCATTCACAAATATTATTGACTTTTAAACTTATATATGAAATAACGATATTATATGAATAGTGTCAAAAGTACTGTTGCGGTTGAATTAGTAAAATGTGTTTTTGTGATAATCGTGAAAGTAATTATATTAGAAAAAGTGTTACCGTAACGCTACAAATGAATAAACTAAAAAACTCAACACTCATTTGATGACAGTTAATGTGATGAAGTAGCACTTTTCCTCTAATTTGTCAATGAAACTTTTAAAAATGGATATATCATAAATAAAACAATTACGTGTGGAAGCATAATAGCACAAATGGAACGAAAAATGAAAGTATCACGATGTAAGATATGTAGTTCGAATATTTATACAAAATGTAATGTTCGAGTAAAATTGAATTTAAACCTACTTAAATATATTTTCGGTATACATTTTTTTTTTAATTATTTGAAGGGTCAACAACATCAACATGATACAACTTGAAACTACGGTGTCGTTTGTTTTCCTGTCTGCAGACCTTATTATGTCTTATGTCTGCGCCCCGCAGACGATTTGATTGTAGACAGTTTGTTTTTCTAAAGACATAAGATAAAATTATGTCTTGTTATGTCTGCAGCCTCGCAGACTTAGAAATGTGCTTCTAAGTGCTGCAGACAGAATTAAGTTATGTTGCAAACCTAAAAACAAACAGTCTTTATTATTCAGCATACAGACCTTCAGACCACATCTTCTTTACAGACATGGTCCGCAGATCTTCAGACAAAAATATTTTAAAAAACAAACAGCACCTACAAATAATCACATACATTAATGAGCCTAAGATTGCGGGTCAGTTTTCACATATTACTAGTGTCACGTTGAATAATGGACTCGGGACTACATCTACAACATATGTTTATATTTCAAATTCTCTTAAAGATTTCAATGAAAGTTACCACAATATATTTTTCATATTAAAGAATCATCAACTTTAATACACATAACTAAACTAAACCAGTTAATTACAAACTACACCAAAATTGAAACATATACAAACAAATTAGGACATACCTTAGGATAACTTTTAAAGGATACTATAATATAAAGTATAGAAGATGTTGGTGTCTGCAACCGAAATAATTTGCTTAAAGCCATTGAAAACATGACATATTTTAAAGTATTAACCAAAACCCATTTTAACTAAATAAATAACCTGCCCAAATAGACACATATAACTATCAGACAAAGCAACTTACACAAACTAACTAAATGAAAATGAAGGTTTATAATTCGGACAACACACTTCTAGACTCCCAAAAATTCAGATGGAACTGTTTTCAGGCTAGAGAGCAATAAAGACATGCTACACTGAATTGAAATGTCTTAACTAATTTCATAATGTTTATTATATAAAGAAACACGAACCATGATTTTACATAAACGATTGCAGTTCCACGCCATCATAGATAACCATTTTCTCGTTGTTTCTTCAGTTTTGACTGCATTTTGATAGCTAATTTAACCTCTCAAAAGTATCAAAACAATGGTTAATTACATGTACAGATGCTTTAGTATTAATTGTAACCAAAGCACATTATTTTATCCACCAGCCTTATTCAAGATCTGGGAAAGCGGAAGTCGATGAGAGTGCAAGTGTGGTAGAGATGACAAAATGGGTGGGTCGTGCAAGTCGGGTAAAAGGTTTAAATGTTTAAATTTTCACGTGCTGATTTAAAAAGGTCAAGTAAAGTTTGACCGATCATTCACACTTTATCATGCTTTTCTTACGAGTATTCTAAAAAGTTCAAATACCGATGCCAGACAGCAACCTGCAAATACATTGTAAAGAAGCATAAGTTCTTACCTAATTCGTTTACCCCAACTTGATATGATGATGTAGCACTTGTTGTAGATGTAAGAACCACAACTACAATAATAATCAATTCGAAAAATATGTAAGCGAATGAAATAAAATAAATCACAACCAAATTATCCCTACGGAAGAGTATGATTAACTACCAAAACGATTTTCAGAATAAAGGGAACGATAATGAAAGGCTGGATATTTATTATTAGTATATAAAATAATAGAACATGTCTTTAAATTTGTTGCTAATCAAAAGGATGTAATATTTGATATCTACAACACTATCCTTAGAAAAAAACCACTTTACCTTTTAAATTATACATAAATACCTAATAATTGGCCCTTCACCAAACAGTACCTTGCCTTAGATACTGATATCTTAAGCGAAGACTTTTTTCGCTATTTAAATAATCACACATCTATCAATTGAATATACATCATGATAATCATCATTATTATTATTATTATCATAAATCATACTCATAGTTCTTAAGTTAATATTATTGTAATATTCAAATCGACTTTATAAATTGTTTCATTCATATTCATAAACTTGAACTTATTTTACTGAAAAGTGTATATTCATGCTTATAAATGTGTAAAAAATTGAAGAT